>NC_134484.1:406422793-406490293 GCF_040206685.1 Ascaphus truei | reverse complement strand
CTCCCTCCGCTGCCGGCTGCTGACCTTCGCTATATATCCATACATATATATATATATATGTTCTTCAGTATTTATTGATACCTTTTTTTTATTTGGACCAACAATTTGTGTCATGGGACAAGCTTTCAAGAGTTTTCCTCTTCCTCAGGTCAAGCAATACCATAAATATATACGCACATAAACATGCGCACACACAGTGTTCATTAATGATCTTCCCACAGCTTGTAAGGAAGCCTCAATACACATGTATGCAGATGACACAATCCTGTATGCACACAGCCATAGCCTCTCTGACCTTCAACACATACTTCAGTCTGACTTTTTGAGACTCGAAAACTGGATTTCCCAAAACAAACTGTTTTTAAACACTGACAAGACTGTAACAATGGTATTTGGGACCAAGACTAAATTTGTAAAGCTTCCAGTGACTGAGCTCCTGATTAGAACCAACGCTAAAACCACCCTAACACCTGTCACTAGTTTTAAATACCTGGGCTTATGGTTTGACTCCCACTTAACATTCGGGATGCACATTGATACCCTGACAACCAAGACCTATGCCAAACTAGGGGTACTTTACAGGAACAAATCCTCCCTAAGTCTCCTGGTCAGAAAGCGTATTGCACAGCAGATGCTAATGCCAATTATTGACTATGGAGACATAGTATATGGCTCGGCTCCTCAAACCCACCTTAGCAAACTTGACACCCTCTACAATTCAATTTGTCGTTTCGTTCTCCAATGCAACTACAACACACATCACTGCGAAATGCTCAAAGAACTAGATTGGTCATCACTAGAGTCTAGGCGCAAAGTTCACCTTTCCTGTCTCACCCTCAAATACTTTCTGGGCAAGCTACCCAGCTACCTGAACAAGCTCCTCACCCCTACCACATGCAGTACCTATCACCTGAGATCAGACTCCAAAAGACTATTCATGGTCCCAAGACTCAACAAAGTATCCGGACGTTCCTCCTTCTCCTTCCGTGCACCCCAAAACTGGAACAACCTACCAGAGACTCTCATATCCACCACCAGCTTAAGTTCTTTCAAATCTAAGGCTGTCTCACACTATAATCTGGTCTGTAACTGTTTCATACGCTCATAATATATATTTTCTTTAACTGTGCATGCAATGTCTTGTATATAAATGTATACCTTGTTCATTTATGTAACTGTATTTGTAACCATGTATTATTTGTTTTACTCTGTGCCCAGGACATACTTGAAAACGAGAGGTAACTCTCAATGTATTACTTCCTGGTAAAATATTTTATAAATAAATAAAATAAATAAATTACTGCGGGCAGCAAATTCAAGAAATACTCAGAAATCTATATCCTTGAACTTTGCAGTTCTTATGTTTATAGCTACCAATTCCCTAAAAGGCTTAACTGAGATAAGTTTATATGAGCTGGAAATATATTCGGAGATAAGGAGAGGGCTGCTCTAAAATGTAATTTGTTTAACATAATTGTGTTGATGTTAACAAGATGCATATACTGGGCCGCTTTATCCTCATCTTACTATTTGTCTGCACCAAGGTTCAGAACTGGACTTCACAAAGGGGGGTCAATGATGTGTCTGACTGCCCGACCCCCAACATGCACATATTTAGGGCAGTGTTCCCCACTTCATCTGAGAATACAGCCTGTATGATACAGGGGCAGTGTACACAGGGGAGAGACTGTGCTGCATTGCCCCAACATCAGGGGTTGTCTCCGTGACCCCTGGGCTGTGTGAGTTAGGAACTGTCTGTATCTGAATGGGCGTTTCTGTGCATGGAGATACTGAATAAACCAATACAGATATGTGTACATGTTAAACGATTGGCATCCACACTTCCTAACATTATATGAGTGAGAGGTCTCTGCGTGAATGTTATTTCCTGGGCTACGCCTCTCAGATGTGTTTCATTTCTAGAGAGCGGGGTCAGAGAAGGTCCTTCCAGGAATCCCGGGTGCTGGTCCCACCCACAGCCGTGCGCAGCCACAGAGCGCTGGGAGGGACGCGGCCACAGAGCGCTGGGAGGGACGCGGCCACAGAGCGCTGGGAGGGGCGCGGCCACAGAGCGCTGGGAGGGGCGCGGCCACAGAGCGCTGAGAGGGGCGCGCCCACAGAGCGCTGGGAGGGGCGCGGCCACAGAACGCTGGGAGGGGCGCGGCCACAGAGCGCAGGGAGGGGCGCGGCCACAGAGCGCAGGGAGGGGCGCGGCCACAGAACGCTAGGAGGGGCGCGGCCACAGAGCGCTGGGAGGGGCGCGGCCACAGAACGCTGGGAGGGGCGCGGCCACAGAGCGCTGGGAGGGGCGCGGCCACAGAGAGCTGAGAGGGGCGCGCCCACAGAGCGCTGGGAGGGGCGCGGCCACAGAACGCTGGGAGGGGCGCGGCCACAGAGCGCAGGGAGGGGCGCGGCCACAGAACGCTAGGAGGGGCGCGGCCACAGAGCGCTGGGAGGGGCGCGGCCACAGAACGCTGGGAGGGGCGCGGCCACAGAGCGCTGGGAGGGGCGCGGCCACAGAGAGCTGGGAGGGGCGCGGCCACAGAGCGCAGGGAGGGGCGCGGCCACAGAGAGCTGGGAGGGGCGCGGTCAGAGAGCGCAGGGAGGGGCGCGGCCACAGAACGATGCGAGGGGCGCGGTCAGAGAGCGCAGGGAGGGGCGCGGCAACAGAGAGCTGGGATGGGCGCGGCCACCGAGCGCTGGGAGGGGCGCGGCCACCGAGCGCTGGGAGGGGCGCGGCCACGGAGCGCTGGGAGGGGCGCGGCCACGGAGCGCTGGGAGGGGCGCGGCCACCGAGCGCTGGGAGGGGCGCAGCGTTATCACTCTGTATCCGCCTCCAGTTACGGGCCGGATACAAACCCCGCTCTCTAAGCTGTTTTCCTCTCTCTCTCACACAGACACACTGCAACAATGGCGTACCCAGGACAACCAGGAGCTGGAGGGGGGTATTACCAGGGAGGGGTAAGTTGTGTGCTATCGATAAGGATGGAAATAAACCGTATACATCTGTGAGCATCTGTGTTATTAGGAAGAAGCCAGTGACTCGGAGGATGGACCTAGGGGGATCCGTGTGATGGGGAGAGGGAAGGAGGGGTGGTATGGGGAGAGGGAAGGAGGGGTTGTATGGGGAGAGGGAAGGAGGGGTTGTATGGGGAGAGGGAAGGAGGGGTGGTATGGGGAGAGGGAAGGAGGGGTGCTATGGGGAGAGGGAAGGAGGGGTGCTATGGGGAGAGGGAAGGAGGGGTGCTATAGGGAGAGGGAAGGAGGGGTGCTATGTCGAAGGGATTCTTGCAGGGCGTGGGGAGGTATGTGATACTGGGGAGGTATGTGATACTGGGGAGGTATGTGATACTGGGGAGGTATGTGATACTGGGGAGGTATGTGATGCTGGGGAGGTATGTGATGCTGGTGAAGTGGCAGGAATCCCTGCGTATTGGGGGAGGGGACAGTGATATCCCCCTCCGGTACCAGCCAGGGTTGGTCGCCTGCCACGGACAGTAGTAATGTGGCGATGAGTATTGTGAATCGGGAGCACATAGAGATGGCGGCGTCCTGCCTCCTGCACCGGCTGTGCACGCATTGCTGGTCCTGTTAGGGTGCAGGATAACCCCAAAGGACTGCACATTATTACATGCACCGGCCTTTCTCTGGGTGCGTGTCTCTTCCTGCCCCCTATTCCTTCCACATAGCTGTTCGGTTGGTTTCGGTTTAGCATTGGGGTTTATTTGATATGATCACACCTAGTAAATATATGGAATTCGTGCACATTTGTATATTCTGAAGCAAGATTGGAAACTCTTATTTTCGGCTCATTTTGCTAAGCTCTCAGTTTTGTACATGGCCAGTTTTTTTTAATGTAGTAATTGAGTTAATGTAAAGAGTTTTATCTCCAATTGCCACTAATTGGCAAGCAAGATATGTTTGTTAGTGGTTACACATTATATCACAGTTACTTTTCTATCATTTAATTGCTATTGCAACACTGGTAAACATGGTAGTAAGAGGGAGGGGAAATGGCTCTTGTCTGTATAGATGGTGAGAGGTAGATAAAGGTGAATCGGCGCCACAGCAGTAAGTAAGTCAGAGTTTACTGTAGATCCGGTAATGAAAAAGCTTTATTGATACATGGCACACACTAAACAGCAGGCTAACATCACCTCCTCCTCCACTACGCGTTTCACGCTGTAAAGCGCTTCGTCTTGGACTCCTTTCTCCTTGAGAAAGGGCTGTATAGCCCGAAACGCGTGGGAGGTATTTTTTTCTGTTTTTTTGTTATTTAGTGCAATAAAGAGTTTTAATTTTTTCACCAACTTGGCGAGTTGAAGGTGCTTTCTACTGGAATTGGCTATCATAGTCGTAACCCTGATATATAAAAATATCTCAGCTGAGACAGAGTATTGTGCCAGAATGCTTAGAACAGTATTGGGGTTACATCATTAGTATGCACCATACACAGCGCACCGTCATCAAATGACTCATCAAGGGCCACCTTGGGCACTCATAGTTGCCATAAGAGTTAGAACCTACTGAATCCTTATTATATGGAAATTGGGGTGCACCAACATGCGCTATTAAGCAATGTAGAATTTTAATTATAGGTTTTGAGGTTTAGCCTTTATCACAGTCTTTCATACAGTCTGCACTATTTAGTTCTTAGAGCCTGATATACCAGACCGATACTTAGGCGCTTATACCAAAAGCACCTTCAATTATACGGTCATAGACTTTCAAAAGATCTCATGTAAAAGCACTTGTATTACGTTTGGGGTGCTATTTGTGAATATACCAGACTCGTGTTAGTGTGTTTATACTCTATCTTGTTCACACGCTACTCATTATTTCATGACAATCTAAGACATCCGTACAGACAAGTACACAGTACCATACTGTGATCTGGATTGCAACTTCACCTATTATTAATGTCGGTGTCGTTTTATGTTTTGTTAGTTATGTGCAGTGGTCGACAAATCACCAAAAAATCTACTCGCCGAACAAAAAAATCTACTCGCCACCTGGTACCACACGTGTGCTGCTTGGGCCAATAGGAGCTCGCCACAATGTTAAATCCACTTGCCCGGGGCGAGCAAATGTATAGGTTTGTCGAACACTGGTTATGTGTCACATTATTTTAATACATACCTAATAAAGGTTACATTTTAATACAGCCATTTATACACGAGTAGAGTGCTAGGTAAGGCTAAGGCCCCGGTTACGGCGCTCTAATGCGCGCCCGCGCTTTTGGCTGCGCGTTCCGGCTATTCCCCGGTCTGCAGCTCACTGCAGGAGCAGAGACCGAGGGGGCGTGGCAGAGGAGTGACGGGGGCGCGGCCATGACGTCACCCGGCAGGTTCGCCCTCATTGGCTGAACCGCCGGGGGGCGTGCCTAGCCGCTCGACGCGAGTTCCTGCTCTCAATTCTATTGAGAGCAGGAGTAGCTCTCGCGCGAGCGCTGCGGACCCCCCTCGCAGCGGGCCCGGCGCCATTGCGGGGAGGGCTCTCGTGAGTGGCGGACGCTGTAGCAGGCAGCGGGGGCAAGGCCTAACGGGGGCCTTTTCTGTACTTGTCCTCTCGAGACCAGTGGTCTTGTTTACTGGTAAACATGATAATGTTTTAAAGCAGCAGTTCAAGCTGCCGTTTAAAAAAAATAATATATATTTTTTAACCCTTCAATATGCGCATCAATACAATCTGCACACAGACAAGTGATTTGCTAAGTTGCCGATCCGTTCTCCTGTGATCGATCAGCAAAGATTCGGCTTGGGGGTTATTTAAATCAATGTTAGTGCTGCATAACAGGACCAAGATGCAAAGTTCTGTGTGTAAGATCATGTGATGAAGCAGGCACTATATACAATTGGTGAACTGCTAGAGAGGGCAAAAGGTGTGTGCCAGAGCCTGTCTCAGAAGAGGAAGGGGATGTGACTTTGTAAATGGTTGATATAGAAAAAAAATGCTTGTTACATTAGAATACATTAAAAATGTCTTTTAAAACGCTTTTTTTTATTTTTATTAAATGCTACAAGTATTCTCATAGTACTGAACTGATTTATTTTAAAAAAAATCACATGTAGGATATTGCTTGAACTGCAGCTTTTAATGTGTTGGTTACCTGTGTATTATTTACATTAAGTGTGAACCTGTATAGATGTCTATTTTATCCCCCTAAAATGTGACATCTATCCCAGTGTTTAACCTTTCTTTGGTTAAAGAACCCTATAATTATTTTGAGATTCTGTGGAACCCCAACCCTCTAATAAGTCGTCTATCAGATGTATTGTAAGGAACCATAACCTCTCTAATAAGGTGTCTGATCAGATGCATTGTAAATTCTTCTGTATCTGGTACAAGTTTCACATGACCTGAACATTGCAGGGAGCCCTTTATGGATGCTTGGGGAACCCTAGGGTGCTTCCTAAGAACCCCTATTGAAAAACACTTCTCTATTCTACCAAGTCCTTACAAAGATGTGATGCCAGGAGCCTAACATTTCAGGTATTAATGGAAGTTTACATCGGGTTTTGTACTAGGAAAAAGACTCCCACATTTGCCAATGAAAAATCTTTTGTTTGCATTGTTAAAACGATGATTCAAAGCGTAAACCATTTTACCATTGGAGTAAATAAAATGTGTTTTCATACATCCCAGACAGCTTTCCTAGTCTTGCTCTGGCCTCAAACACAGCTGTAATTTTTTTTTTTGTTTTTAAACTGCAGTTTAGATTCAGGTGTGGACATTAGTGAACACACAGCAGAAATTTGATCATCTCGGCGTTGGTCTTTTAATTCAACCCTCAGTGACCTTGATTGAGAAGTTAATTTCAGCCACAACTCTTCTTTACCGGCACACTTGCTTGAGTGCCATGCTGTAAAATAATAATATATATATTTTTTTTATCAATGTGCAGTAAAAAGTAAGGTAATTAAAAAATGATCATTTGGCAATACGCAAAACAAATGTGTAGCAATCACATTCTTTTTGATTTGCAGTGCACGTCTACAATTATTGACTAATTTAGTGGTGTTCCCCACTGGTGAACTTTGGTTCTTGGTTAGGTCATCAGTTATAGAGAAGGTGTCACATCATGGATGGCTGTAATTTATAACGTTCTGCGATGGTGTGTGTACTTGAAGTGAGAAGTGAATTGGCGCATGCCGCCATGCGCTGAAGCGGCCGGCGATGCTCGACATGCGCATCCAGCGCATGAGACTGGAGCCACACGTCTGTCGGCACAGAAGGATCAGGAGTAATCTTCAAATTAAGGAAACTGACAGCTGATTATATGTTCTTTCATTTGTTTGTTAATGTATAAGTGGAAATATGTATTAAGCAGAATTCTTATCATGAAGAGTATGCACTATGTATGCTTTATTAAGAATACGGGATATGGCATGACTTCTGAATCTTACTATTTTAGAATCCTTCATATAAAAAAATGGGTTGAGGGGGGGGTGTCGAGCACGCGCATTCGAAGTGAAATTTTTTTGTGTTTTGTCACTGAGATTGTATTTTGGTGTTTTTGATTGAATGAAAGACTTTTGAGAGTATAATTACAATGTCCGTGACAACACAACATTTTCACTTCCCGCCCCTCCCCCTGCTTTTAGATAAAGTAAATGTTTGGCTGGCTGAAATAGATACCTGCATAATTTTTTTTTTTTTTTTTTTTTAAAACAATGGCTTTTCAAACATTTATACTAACATGCATGCATAACTGTAGCAGTGTAAATATTACACAATGGGTTTTCTGAGTATAGTTTAGTGTTTCATACTGCAAAGAAACAAACATTTACCAACTGTTGGTAGTCAAACGGACTTTTAAGGGTTGTACAGCAACAATTCTTATGGTTTCCTTAGTAGCAGGGCGTGAAATAGTAGCCTGCTTAATGCAGGGCCAATTAGTCACCCACAGGCTGAGCTGATTTACGTAGTTGAATAGTAGATGAGGTTGAAAAAAATGTAGGTCCAAGTTTAACCTATTTAAGTTTAGATGACAGATACTTATCCGGTATTTGTATTTCTAATATATAATGCTGTATTAAATTCCTAAACATTTAGGTGAGTTTTATCTAAAGGAGTGTTGCCTCCTTTATTTTGTATATTTTTTCCTTTAAAGTTTAAGAAAACATTTAATTTTGAGAAAAATGAAAGTTGGCCTGGCATAACTGGTACACCATTTAAATGTGACCTACTGTGTTTGTAATTGGAAAAAACAGTCATCCTGAAATTAAATATTTATTTTCCAGCTTGCATCTCCCAAAATAATATTGCATTTCTCTTGAAGCGTTTATTTAATGAAAGCTTTATGGGTCTAAATACAGTAAGAGGAACGTCTGCTTGGCCTTAAAGTGTCTATAACTGGGCTGCCATTGTCAGACTTATAGTGCACGCGACGGCGACAAGTGACGTCGCCGTCGCGAAAACCTGAAGCCAGCAAAATTTGATTTTTCAAGGGCCGTCACATGACGGCCCTTGAACAAATCAAATTGCCGGAATCCCGTGATCCGGCCGCCCGGTGAAACATAACTTGCAACGGTGACGTCACCCTCCGTGTCGCCGACGACGGCACCTTAGGCATGGCCTTATTTTGCCCCATGTATTCAGCTTTCAGGTCCCAGCCCTTCCAGGAGTGTGGAATAAAAGGGGGGTATTGGCCACAAGAGCCAAGTAATTGGGGGAACACTTCACTTTCTATACGGTGGTAAATTGTGAGCGTGCAAGGCTACTATGAAGCACAATACAACTGCCTTTTTTTCATCTACAAGCCCAGAGTATAAACATTTCTTCATTGAGGTGCAAAGTCCCAGTAGTTAACTGGCTTAAAATATTCAAACTATTCAATTTTATTGCAGTGACTATGGCTTTTAATAGAAACTTTTTTTAAAATCTTGATTAAGTGTGAATCTAGCTACAGTTTCTTTTCTTAAGAGCAATACGTGCAATCATTTTGAGGGGTTAAAGAACCAGTATAGCCTTGCTACTCCAGCAGTCTAGCATGTAGCACTGCTATTCTCCGTCAACAGTTTGATTCAGTCCTTTTTAGGCTGCGGTCCCAGTGCGTTCTACAGGCGTGCGCACAAGCACCGCCCCCGAATCAGACTGGGCCCAGTGCCTACCTCTGCACGCATATGGCAGCCGCGCTGTACTGCAAGTTTTCACAAATACATTTTTTTTTGTATTTGGAACTTGCAACGGAGGTGTGGCCCTGCCCCACCGGCAGTTCAGCCAATGAGGGTGAACCAGCTGCGTGAGGTCATGGCCACGCCCCCTCCCATCGCAATCTCTCCCTCTCCCTCCCAAGATCGCTGTGCACGCACTGCCCCCCCCCCCGCCGGGCGCACGTGCTATAGTGCTGACTGGGACCGGAGCCTTTGGCATAGCTGAGCAAGTGTAGGTATCCTACACCGCAGTCCGCTGTTCAACGTTTTTGCGACTACACAAACTACACGAAACTATATGTTGCTATATAGTCATACTTGTCATGTTCAGGGTATGACATTGACATTGTATTTTATACATGCCTGCATCGTGCTAGCCATCCTGATGTATTTGCCCATGAAGGCAGGTGCCTGTAAATATTATATTCCACATTAGTATTTAACCAGCTCCATGTGAGCAGCCTCGTAGGAACTTTGTAGATTAGTCTAGTTATGATATTTGGAAATCATTCCTTACAACACCAGGTTCTTTCAGCCTGATTGCTTAAGCCCAATAGATTTCAAGGCGGACTATGTTAAGACCCTGAAGCAATAAAGCTCTCCTGCTCGCTGCAATTCCGGTCTGCTATAAGCACCTACTTTTGTAACGGAAAGTGCTGAAATTGTTTTTTAATAAACCTGAATATATTTTAAAGATGTGGCAAAATATGGTTTTAGTTAATTATATATAACATTTACAAGAAATTGAAAACTTCAATTACTGTACACAACATTTTATTTAATCATTTAATGTCTTTGCTGATGGAGAGGACGACAATCATAAACAATGTTTTATCTAGCGTCCAAGGCCTTAAAAATGTTCCCGTTGCCACCAAATTCTTACTGACAAACACCGTAACACTTAAAGCAGCAATACAGGTTTCATTTAAAAACAATATGTAATTATTACTGGGTTGAAACAGTTAATTTCAGATCTGGAGACCCCTGCTTCCAGAGACACTTACTTACCTCCCGTAGCGGTGCTGCTATCTGTGGCGTTTAAATGTCCAAGTTCACGTGGGCCAATAGGAAGCCACACCGGGTGACATCACGGATTCCCATAGGCCTGCGCGATATTTAAACACTGCCGTTGTTAGGCCCACAGTTTCTCCGCCTGCATAGAGATGCTGGCACCGCCACAAAGGTAAGTATCTCTTCCCCCCCCCTCCCCCTTCAGTTCAGCTCCGGAGCCTACCTGCTTGTATCTTGTAATAAAAACAATAAGGGAAACCTGTATTGTTGCTTTTAGTCCTGCTGCTATGCCCAGGAACTCGGACCTATCTGAACAAGGAATACTGCAAGATCTCTGGGGCGGGGATTTGCTTTCATGTTGTCTGTTTCTGCTTGTTGCACTTATTGTACTATAATTCCCTGTATGGTATTGTCTCGCCTGTAAAGCACTGAGTACAGCTGCAGGCGCTATATAAATAAAGCTATACATGCATAACATGTTTCTCCACAGTAAAAACAACTATTGGATGAATTGAGAATTGGGTGTGATCACAATAACCAAATATATTAGAAACGGCTCCCCTTTTTTTGCTCTGTATCACGAAGTTGTTGGCACCATTTGTAAACGGGAATGTTTTTCTTTCTCTGCAGTATGGTGGTGCTCCTGGAGGCCCTGCATTTCATGGCCAGCATCAGGATCCCTTGTATGGATACTTTGCATCTGTTGCAGGCCAGGTGAGTTGGTTTCTCTCTGTATTGTGTTGTAGTTACAAACAAACCACCTTGAAGAAATTAACCTATGGAGTGTTCTACTAGATAAAATAGGTAATAGAGAAAGTACTCCAGTTGCAGGTAATCCTTAGGATACTGACAAATACAAAGTATAAAATACAGGGTAAGAGACGCACACTATGTAAGTAGGAAAAGGAATTCTTTAATTAGTTAATACTCTGAGGAGTCCATGATCCCTAAGGCTGCGCCCATATTCTATCCACGCTCATGCTGTGCCGCGCCAGCAGGAGATTTTGCCTGGCTGGTGAGGCAGTAAGTGCGCTTACGAGGCGGTACCTTGGGCCACTTCCCTCCTCCCCCCCCCCCCGCCCGAGCACCATATTGTCCCCTTGGCCCATCTCTTCCCTCCCCTCCCCCGAGCAGCAACTCACCCCACTGGCAGGCAATCTCTCCCCCATTCACATCTCTCCCCCTGCTGCACTCACCTCGTCTTCATTGGCTGCTTTGGCGTCACGTGAGCAGACTCGGCGCTCAAACTAAAATCCGACTGTCGGGTGAAAGTTGGCACGCTTCTGCACACATGCGGAAGCGTGCGCGAGCCCCTGCTAAAGCCGCTCATTGCGGCTGCAGACGCTCACTGACGAGCGTGAGCGCGGGTCGGCGTCTAAGCGCTGACCATGCCTGCGGTCTAATAAGTGAACTGTGAAGATTAGTCCCATTCATGTGGATGGAGCTTAACTGTTGCCCTGCATAGGAAGGACCGCGTCATGCATATTAAATAAAGGCCTGTGAATCATGCAAAGAGTGTTATAGCTACTCGGCTGATTCCTAGTGCTAGAGCTGTTTTTAGAACTGTTACATTCAATGTAACATTAACAAGCCGTTCACTGCATATTGATTATTATAGGCTAAAGCTGTAAAAATCCGGGCATTATTGAAATCCCTGCTCTGATTGGTAAAAATTTTGCGCATTATTCATTTAGTAATTGCTGGAATTTTTGGCAACTTGCCAATTCAGCTTTTAGAGATGCAGGGGACGCGCGTTGAGAATTTAAAATGAAAAACCGCCAAATTTAAAACGGTTGCCAGGCCGCTCTTCTCCAAAGGCCTCGGACATGGTGCCTCCAGCCGTGCTCCTCCGCGCTGCTGCTCAGGCCCGTCTGCTCAAGCAGGAGCTTTTTAAGTGTCCTGGCAGGCGAGGCTGCGAGCGTGCTTGTGGCAATTGAGGCGGGGCTAGCGCCATGACGGGGTGCCATTGGCTGTTTGCCGTTACGTGACTGGCCCTCCGCTCCCCTCAGCGCGCAAATTTTAACTGGAGCTGTCTCCTGCAGTTCCGCACGCCTGCGGAAGCGCCTGCTAAAGCCGCACTCATATCTGATGCAGGGGGTAAGTGTGCTGGGTCAGCGCTGTCTTTTTGACCATGGACCCAGCCTTGCACGGCAGCATATGCAGGCTGTCTCCACTGCACGGCAGCATACTGTATGCAATCTCTGTCTCTCAGCTGCTAGTGCTGTGAGAAGCTACAGTAGCTGGTCCCAACTAGTAACTTTGTTACTTGCAACAAAGTAATATTTCTTCCACTTGTATATAGCTTGTGCTGAGGTAATTAGTACTTGCTTTTTATTATGTTGTAGTTAAAATCACTGTCCCCATTTCTCTCCCCCATCTCTTCTCCACACACCTTTCTCTCTCTCCCCTCTCTTTCCCCCCTACACCTCTCTTTCCCCCCTACACCTCTCTTTCCCCCCTACACCTCTCTTTCCCCCCTACACCTCTCTTTCCCCCCTACACCTCTCTTCCCCCCTCTACACCTCTCTTCCCCCCCCTACACCTCTCTTCCCCCCCTACACCTCTCTTCCCCCCCTACACCTCTCTTCCCCCCCTACACCTCTCTTCCCCCTCTACACCTCTCTTCCCCCCGCCCTACACCTCTCTTCCCCCCGCCCTACACCTCTCTTCCCCCCGCCCTACACCTCTCTTCCCCCCGCCCTACACCTCTCTTCCCCCCGCCCTACACCTCTCTTCCCCCCGCCCTACACCTCTCTTCCCCCCGCCCTACACCTCTCTTCCCCCCTACACCTCTCTTTCCCCCCTACACCTCTCTTCCCCCCTCTACACCTCTCTTCCCCCCCCTACACCTCTCTTCCCCCCCTACACCTCTCTTCCCCCCCTACACCTCTCTTCCCCCCCTACACCTCTCTTCCCCCTCTACACCTCTCTTCCCCCCGCCCTACACCTCTCTTCCCCCCGCCCTACACCTCTCTTCCCCCCGCCCTACACCTCTCTTCCCCCCGCCCTACACCTCTCTTCCCCCCGCCCTACACCTCTCTTCCCCCCGCCCTACACCTCTCTTCCCCCCGCCCTACACCTCTCTTCCCCCCGCCCTACACCTCTCTTCCCCCCGCCCTACACCTCTCTTCCCCCCGCCCTACACCTCTCTTCCCCCCGCCCTACACCTCTCTTCCCCCCGCCCTACACCTCTCTTCCCCCCGCCCTACACCCCTCTTCCCCCCGCCCTACACCTCTCACCTCTCTTCCCCCTCCACCCTCCGCTTCAAATTCTGTCTCTGCTTTGGGTGCCAGTGTGTATTCTCTGTAGGCTGTGGTAGGTCTCCAGCTTCTTTGAGCACTGGTTATAATTTTCCCACATAGCAGTATGTGACTTTTTCATTTCGCTGGCAAATGAGTTGATTTGTTTTTTCGGCAGGTTGTTGATCTGTGTGGGGGTTTGTTCTTGAAGTGAGAGGACAAGTTGTTTGACACAGGGTTTAGTGAGGAGATCCTGGTTTTTCATTGTTCTGTAGCAGTAAGACACTGGATTGCTGCTGTTTAGGTGGGCCCAGAATGTCAGTGCTCTCTTCTGTGCAGTGAACAGTAGAGGAAGTGGCTCAGCCCGGCATGCATTGTTTGATATACTCCTGTGTACTTGGAGAAGGTGTTTACAGAATGCCAGATGCAGTATTTCGGTTGGGCTGGCATCCGGTTTTGTGGAGTCTGGGTATGTCGCAGGATCCCACACCTTGCTGCCATATAGAAGGATGGGTGTGATGATGTTGTTGAATATTTTTCTTCCAGATTCTAATTGGTGGTTTGAAGTGGTACATTTGTTTCCTTATTGCATACATAGAATACTCTGCGGGCCTTCTCCTGAATTGCGATATGGTTGGATTTTTTTTTCCTTTATTTCTTCTTCCTAGGTTCAGAGTGCCCAGGTCTGGCTGAATTTTTCAAGTATTGCCAGTTTCTGTTGGAGGCCTTGTTCTGTTAGACAGCAGGAGCAGATCGTCTGCATATAGTAGAGATTTTAATCTCTGTTCTAGCCAAGGTGCTGAGGAGGATTCTAGGGCTGCTGCAAGCTCATTGATGTACATGTTAAAAAGTGTGGGACTCTGGCTGCAGCCCTGTCTAACTCCACGGCCTTGATGGAAGAAGTCTGTCCTTTTGTTATTAACTTTCACGCAGCTTTGTTTTCAGAGTACATACTTTTGATGGTGTCGTATGTTCTCCCACCTATTCCGCTCTCTAGTATTTTCAGCAATAGACCTGGATGCCAGATGGAGTCGAAGGCCTTTTTAAAGTCCACAAAGCAAGCAAAGATTTTGCCCTTGTTGGTGTTGTGGACATGCTTATTGATCAGGCTGTGTAGGTGTAATGTGATCCGTGATGCGGTGGTTTGGCAGGAAGCCTGTCTGGCTCTTACTCAGTACACTTTCTGCTCTGTCAGGAAGGCGAGGATTCTGCTGTTCAATATGCTGTTGAACATTTTCCCCAGGGTGCTGCTGACTCGGATACCTCTGTAATTGATGGGTCCAGCCTGTCTCCTTTCTTGTGGATAGGGGTTATCAGTCCTTTGTTCCACAGTTCAGGGAAGTAGTCAGTAGTAAGGACAAGGTTGAACATTTTCAGTAGAGCTTCTTGTATAGATGGATTGCTGTACTTCAGCATCTCATGTAGAATGCAATCTGGTCCACTGGCTTTCTTGGTTTTTATTGGTTTTCTTTTATTTCCTGGTTTGTGATTATGTCCAGGGGTTTTTGGTTATCTTTTATAATGTTCTCCAGTGATGTATGTTCGGTGAGGATTTGTTTTTGTTCTTGTCAGGTTTTCTTCTGGGATTTCTTGATAAAGGTCTGCAAAGTAGTTTTTCCAGATGTTGCCATTCTGAATGGCCAGGTGTCTGTTATTCTGTTTTGTATCTATGTTTCCAGGTTTGCCAACAAGTATTTTCATCCAATGCTTCAATTTTTTGGCAATGTGGTTTGGTTTTTTCTTTCTTAGGCCTCGTTCAGGGTGCTGGCTTCGGAGGGAGGGCGTGCTGCCGTACGTGCTGCCGTGAGAAACAAAGTATTCAATTTGAATACTGGTTTTCAATAAACGAAAATTTCATTTTTTGGAGCTGCAGCAGCGTCACAGGGACCAAGGCAGCCAATGAAATCATTATTCAGAATGATTTCATAACTGCAACTTGGATACTTACCCTGCCGTGTGTAACCCGCCCCCTCCCCAACGCTGAAAAGTCTGCTGGGGGATAAACACAGATCGCCCAGCAAACTCCCGCACTGCCTGCCTCCCGCCCTCCCTCCCTCCGAGTCCTGCAGCTGACACCCTGAACGAGGCCTTAGGGTGTAGCCTGTAGTGCTTCAGGTGTTGGTACCTTATTCGTAGTTCTTTATTGTTTGGGTCTCTGTGTTTTTGGTTTGATATTGTTCACAGGCTTTTTCTAAGGGTGCTGCATTCCTTATCAAACCATTTTCTTTGATTGTGGCATTTGTTGTTGGTCTATTAGGACTAGTTTTTTCAAGTTTGATTTTCTTGCTATTAGATGGAATATTTTGGTGAGGTTTCTTACTGCTAAGTTTACTCCGTGTTTGTTCTGCTCGTAATTTGTGTTCTGGAAGCTTTGGAGTAGGTTTCTGACTTCTGAGCGGTTTGTTTTCTGCGTATGTCGCAAGGCTCTGTTTTGTCCTTTTTTGTAGATGGCTTTCAGGCTATGATGGTAGGAGAGTGATTTTTGTGTTGTGCTTGGTTGGTCTGGTCTCAAAGAGCAGGGTTTGATTGTGGTCTGATAGGGGTGATGCTGGTGTAACTATGAAAGCACTGATGGCTTGTGGGTCAATTACAGTGAATGCGTAATCCACTATGCTGCTGCCCAGCATAGAGCTGCATGTGTATCTGCCCAAAGAGTGTCCCTTTGTCCGTCCATTGATAACGTATAGTCCCAGACTGCGACACAGGTTTAGAAGCTCTTTACCATTCTTGTTTATTGCGCTGTCGTAGCTGGTTCTTGGGTGTGTCACAGAGCTATGACCGCAAGTGTAATTTCCAAAGATGTAGCTATTTTATCTGTAGACATGTAGTCCTGTCCTCTGCGTGTTCTGGTGTTGAGGTCTCCACATATCAACACTTTACCCAGGTTCTGAAAGTGGATTGCCTCTGTCTGGAGGATCTTGAAGATGTTGTCTGGTTTGTAGTATGGGGTGTGGGGTATTTATGCTACACATAGATATGTGTCATATTGATGGGTGAACATGGAGCCTTTTATTTGTAGCCTTGGGCTTTCAACTCTTCCAGCCAGGGTATTACTGGCCAGTAACGCCTTGTTCTTCAGGGGTTATTACTTAAATACCATCACAAGTCTTTTTCTGCTTCTCTTAAAGCAGCAGTCCAAGCTGCTGTTTTTTCCCCTTTAGTATATGCATCAATACAATCCACACAATAAGTAATTAGCTAAGTTACGAATCAATCCGTTCTCCTGTGATCGATTGGCTAAGATTCGGCTCGTGGGTTCACTAAATGGCTGCAGAGGAGTATTCTGCAGTGGAATGCATTTGCATATTAATGTGACAAAGTTCTGTGGGGAAGATCATGTGACCAGTCGGTCACTAGATTCAAATGGTGCACTGCTAGAGAGGGCAGGGCCTGTTTCAGAAGAGGAAGGAGATGTGACTTTGTAAATGGATGCTATAGAAACAAAATGCTTGTTATTATAATAAATTAAACATTTCATCTAGAGTTGTTTTTTAAAAGAAAAAAATGCTACATGTATTTTCTCATAGTACAGAACTAATTTATTAAAAAAACAAAAAACATATAGGATATTGCTTGGACTGCAGCTTTAACCCTTTTGTGTGCACCATGACGTAGCCATTATGTCACAGGGTATGACACTTGAGGGGCCCGCGACATAGTGACTACGTCATGGTCTTTTGTAGCTACGAGAGGAGACTCTGTCCGTGAAGCGCAGAACACTATCTGGCACTCGGCGAAATGGAAGAGTACTCCTCTTTCATCTCCGTATTCGGGGTATCTGCGAGATCTGAGGAGCGGGCACATGATCGGACGGGCGTGACGCTGGAGCTGCAACCACGTCAGCACTTAAAGGGTTAGCATGAATGTATGAAGGGACATTACACTTATTCTGCCCGTGTTCTATCCTACGACCTTGTGAAAGATCCACAGGAGCAGTTAAATGCACACAGTGGGATTTACCAATTTCTGATTCTCCATTTTTTTTCCCCCCCTCATCACCGAACAACTGCCAGACATTATCCTTCCTAGCTTATTATCTGCATGTTTTGTTTGTCGCATCATATTGAAAGTCAGAAGTTTGTCACCTCATGACAATTTTTAGGCACCAAGAAAGTAAAGGAATAATTATGAAAAACCGTGTATATATATATATATATATATATATATATATATATATATATATATATATATATATATATATATATATATATATATTTTTGTATATATCCTGTTCTAATGTGTATTGGGTAGCTCCCCCTGTAACGACTCCCAAAGTCGCAAGCTGAAGTGCTAAAGCAATCCGGACACAAGCAATGAACCTTCATATATGGATGCATATCCAGATGCATGGTGAAAGATCCGGCGCCACTGCGCATGACAGACTCCACAGGCTCCCGGATGGATTGAAAAAACTTTATTGGCACAACAGCAACACACTAGGGCTACACCACAATCTCCCCCTCTACGCGTTTCACCCTGTTACTAGGGCTTCGTCTCGGAGTGGGGAGATGTGGTGTGAGCCTGCAGATTTAAAGGCAAAAAGCCCACGAAAATAAGTAAAATCATTGACCCCTTCATTGCTTCTATAAACATGTCTATGCATCTATGTAATTGATATATACAATAGGTCTATGAGCCAAACTGCCAACCTATCTGTACTCACTTTGACAGCCATATATAGCTCACATTGTGGCCACATCTTGAAATGAAGGGTACTTAAAATTGTTGCATATCCAAACTGTATTTCTTAACAATTTAATGGAACAGATGCAGTTTTTGAGCTTGAGGCATGAAGACTGTAGCCGTCTTTTGTAACAGATTAAAAATATTTCTTTGCACTAGCCACTCAGAATGTTGGTTCCCACAAAGCTGCTTTAAAGCAGCAATACTGCATTTCTTCTCTTTTTTTTTTTTTTTTCCTTTGTGGTTTCCTTATATCTATATGTAAATCGGACAATGTATGATTCTACATTCTTACCCACGCTGGCAATCATTTGGTGCTCCTGTTATAAATATTTTAAAAATCCTCATGGTGTGACTAACATAATGGTAGCTAAAGGCTGCACTTATAGTGCAGGTGACGTCAGGCTGCGGTCGCTGGAAAAAGCAATTCCAGTGATGCGACCAGTGACGTCATCAGTTGCAGCCTGAATCCAGCAAGTGTAATTGGCCGTAGCTGTCCGTGTGGAAGCATCCTTGTATAGCGCTCGAGACATTAGAGGTGCCAATTCAACCATGGACGGACACCAGGAACAGACTGCATCGAGACGAAGCTCAGGACCTTTCATCCTGTCGCAGCATTCAGGAACCATTGCTCGATGTGGGGATCAGCTGTTTTGCCAGTGTGGTAACATGTCCATAACATGTCGCGCTTGTTTGAATTTACTCTGATTTACGTGCATAACTTACCTGCTGCATATTGGCACATTATATTTGTTTTACTACCCCATGGGAGTTGTGTGCTTTTTTTTTTTTGTGTTCTTTCTTTTATTCTTAAGTAGCCTTTCTCTGTTTTGTATCATAGGGCATATTTCCTGGTCATTTATCTTTAAAAAAACAAAAACAAAAAACACTTTACAGGGTTCAATGTACAGTAGCAGGATATATTCACAGCTTCCTTTTTTATTTTGACTTTCCGAAACACGTAAGCCATAGCATCCTTTTTTGTCTTTGCTTTTTGGAAGGATAAGTTGCGGTAACCATTTTATTAGCACTTAAGTCATTCTATAATGAATCCCATACATTGATGAAGGGACCTGCAACAATTTAAGCTGAAATTACATTTTCAAGATATTGAAATGATAGGGCCTGATTGTGGACCTGTTGCGATCAGCACGCTCTGCTTAACGATTGGCACATTGTTTCCTAAATGTAAATTTTTTTTTTTTTAATACTACTGTATTTACACCAAAACTGTCTCTCTTGTTGTGACTTTGCTGTGCAGTGTTTGCATTCTACTTTGCCTCAAAAGATAAAGGGGCCTATGCAGAGTCGTCCGAATACATGCCATTCGGCATGTATTCGGCAGAATTTGCTTCCCGTATGCACAGAGGCTTCCTTGAGTGGCGAAATTTGAAATTTTCGCCAGGATATTTGCTAGGCGGCAGCATCCCGCCAATGTGTTGGCGAGAAGCGTGTTTTTTTTAAATTTCGCCATGTTTCTAGGTTCGGCATATGCAGGAAAGGGCAAAGTGTGGTATTCGGCATGTGTGCTTGAATTCTCAGCGCTGAAGTCGCCAATTGTGCGCGCCAGGAAAAAACGGCAGTAGCCGTCCTGTTCACTGGAAAGTGCTGTCAGTTAGTAAGGGGAAGCGGAGGAGCGGTCACGTGACCGCTCCCATCCAATGGGTCTGCAGCCGGTTCCCTACAGAGCCGTCATTGCCAGACAGAAGGTGGGGTGTGTGTGTGTGATGCCCCGATCGCTGTCTCCCTTCTGCCCTGGTCCCTGCCCCCCTTCTGCTCCGGTCCCTGCCCCCCTTCTGCTCCGGTCCCTGTCCCTGTGTGTGTGTGTGTGTGCATTGTGTGCCGTGTGTGTGTGTGTGTTTGCATTGTGTGTATGTGTATGTGCATGCATGCATGTGTGTGTATGTGTGCATGTGTGTGTATGCATGTATGCATGTGTGTGTATGTGTACTGCTGCCGAGTGCGGGGCTTCAGATCGCGATCAGCTGCTGGGCTTGGGGGGAGGGGGGGGGGGTCAGTATTGCTGCCGAGTGCAGGGCTTCACATTGCGATCAGCTGCTGGGCTTGGGGGGGGGGGGGGGGGGGGGTCAGTATTGCTGCCGAGTGCAGGGCTTCACATTGCGATCAGCTGCTGGGCTTGGGGGGAGGGCATCATGCTGTCACAAACCTGTCCAGATCCATGCCAACTGCTGTCACTATATGTGGCTCCCAAATCTCTGATGCACACAGGGCATTGACAAAGCAATAGGGTGAATATGCCTCTATACACATAACATTGCCATGTCAGCAAAAACTCTGAGCAATACAGTATAAGCAGTATACAGTATATAACAATATATAAGCATGTGTGTGGCTATGTGTATCTGTGTGAGTATGCATGTACAGATCAGTATATATCAGTATGCCTATGTCTCAACTGTGCCTTTGTGTATCAGTGTCTGTAAATGTGTGTGTATACAGTATTGTGTGTCTGTCTGAGTATCAGTGTATATTCCTGTGTGTCTGTCTATCACTGTGTATTATTGTGTATCTGTCTGAGTATCAGTATGTATTGCTGTGTGTCTGTCTATCAGTATGTACACTGTCTGTCACTGAATGTCTATGACTGTAGCTAATAAAAATTGTAAAAGTGTAAAGAGAAGGTTTTTTTTCAGTATCTGCAGCTTCACAGTGCTTCTACCACTTTAACAGAGAGACGCGCGCTGTTTCTCTGGTATGTAACTATGCAGAAGCCGTCACTAAGACGCTGTGCCAGGAATGTGGTGTTTACTTTAGAAATTTCCCTCCCACTTGAATTGAAGTCTTGTGAGACTCACGAGCGTGACTTTCACCCGCAGTGACTGAAAATATAGCCAGATGTAAGTAGCTCAGTCTGAAATGGCGCGATTAACACTCGCCAATCATACACTTTGAGACTTGATTGACGATTTGTCCTTTCTGAATCAGGCTCAATAAATACGCCACAATGTTGAACTTTTACAACAATGGCAATTTATTATGCCGTTCCTCTCTGCATAGGCCCCAAAATAGTAAACATTTGTGGAATGTAGTTTAGTGAGCTGTATGTCACACCTGTGAGCACGTGACTTGTATATGTGACGAGGGTTAATACATCTAGCTGACTCGCTTACCTCCTTTTTTTAAAGGAGCAGTATCTCTCCCTAAACTGTCAGACTACACCTCCATTCGCTTCCACCATCAAGAATAGTTTAAGAACTTACCTTTTTAGGGTCCCTGTTTACTAGGACATATGTAATTTAACACACAACCCAATGCAGCAAAATGTGTCCTTAAATACAGTTAATATCTTCAAAAAGCGTTTGTTTCATTTAGAGTCCAAAGACAGTACGTACTTACATTTTGGATTTAATATACAAAAATAGTACCGTGCTTGGTTACAGAATTTTTTTTATAACGAACATACAATATAGAAATGCGGACAAATTAATAAAATAAATGGCTATCAAGAGACCTTTAAAATGTTACCACCTATTAGACTCCTCATAGGTCTCTGAATTTGGAATATGAGAATTCATGTGTTTTATATAACACTCCCCTTGTTGAATTCTAATTTCCTATAACAAATGTTGATCCTAACTTTGCCTCTGTCACTAAGATGGGCCCCACCTTTTTGTGGGTGTCCCCCTGACTCCCACTCCTCCTGTGATATTTATGAAGGCAATATTAGTTTTAAAGGCAAAATATCTGAGTATACAAATAACCCATAACTTTATTTCTGTAACCCCTAAAATAATGTGACCAACATAGCGTTTGGATGATCAAAATTTACATTTAGACCTCTATTTTAACCTTTGAGGGGCAAACGGATATCTTGCATATGTAGCAACGGCAACCTGTTTTTGGAACCGACCGGTCATAAACATACACATCATTGGGGGACACATCATATGGGAATTGTGTGTTTTTTTTAAATCAGTACACCAAATGCAAAATGTTTTTGACCTTTTCTTGCTTTGGCTCAGGAGGGTGCAATAAACTTTCATAGTGCCCCTTTGAAGATGAAGCCTGGCAGAATGTATATATGTTTTTATTTATATATAGCGGCATTAATGTTCATAGCCCTTCACAGCAGTAATACACGTGACAATCTTATAAATAACAAATAGTATAAATAACACATAAAGGGGTGAGATGCTTCAGACATCAAAATACCATTTTAGGAAAAGGAGTGGTGATTTCTGCCCATTGTCCCCTGTCGCTGTTCTCGAACCATCTCTTTGGTTCAGGGTTTATTGCCCCACAGATGCAAACACAGAAACCAGGCCAATTCTTAAATGACCCCATAAACACAAAGAAAAAGGTATTTTAAAATGTCCTGTTCAACCCTTGCGTACTCAATTAAAATATTGAATATTTTAATGGCATGAACGAGATGGTGTACATGACTTTCCATTGTTTTTGTTTAAAGTAGGATGGCCACTGACTGCCATCATAATTGTACAATGATGGGGCAAAATAAAAATGGACCACTAAAATTAACGTGCATGTGTGTGGTAACCTTTTTAAATAGCAAGATGACTCCTCACTCCATGAAGAAGTCTTCGATTGAAATATATGTAGAGTGGGAGTACTACCGGACCCCAAGACCCTGTTCATATGTGTGCTTTACTGCTGACTATGGGATTATATCCACAACTCCTGTGGATAAGTATATACCCTTTATCCCCCTTTTTGTGCTGGACTATTTTTGCATATAATTATTGGCAGGATTCTTGTTAGGATTCTGCTTCCATTGGACTTCAAACATCTTTATTTCACCTACCTAGGTGTCCTGAGTGGAATTCCTTTGGACTGTTTATCAGTCCTCTCAATGCTAGTCTGCCCATTTCATCCTTTTTTTTGATCTGTGATTTGATATGATTGTGTGTGGGGGGTATGCATGTCTTATATAGCCAGTGGTTATTTTGAGCTTTTTCTCGGGGGTTCAGCCTCTGACTGGCTGGTCCTGATCTCTCAGAGAACCTGTTTCCCTGGGTTATCACTCTTATCACTTGCATTAACCTTTGATAGGTGGTAAGATTAGACTTATGCCCTTGTTGGGTCATTAATATACACACTTTGTGTCTATTTCGGGTCCTTTTTTTTGTTATGTTTTAAACTGTTATATTTGAGCTTAAATGTGTTTATTTTTGGGATATCTTGAGTGCTCTATCCTGAGACTTTATATTTTTTCTCTTGACAATAGAAGGGTTGGTTGGATACAGTACCTCATTTGGGAAAACTAGTTCTTGATTCACATGAGAAAATTGGGTTTATTGGTAGATGCTAGTGTTTGCAGGAGAAACAATAATATAATCTGCTTGTTGGTTAATTACCTTATTTTCTAGTTTAGAAATGTTAATCTGAATGCATGTAATGAGTTTGTGGGCAAGCACTTTCTAGCCAAATATAGGTCATGAATACCAATAATACTAATGTGCACTCTGATTACGCTTACTCTTACCAGTTTGTAGGCCTAGAATTTATACTGATTGTGTGACAACTGAAAAAAAAAAACACTTCTCACCATACAGAAAGATCTTGCAAGAAAGCAACTGCTAAGCCTTTCCATCGTATTGACAAATCGGTGTTATTTGGAAATACGTACTAAACCAATGCTGTATAAATATTTAATGCAAATGTGTGTGGTTTCCAGAGCAGTCTGGTACTGAACGTATGAAGAACACATTTACAAAAACATTCTGAAGTCTACATTAATTGTTGTTTTATTAAAGGATGGTCAAATAGATGCTGATGAGTTGCAGAGATGCCTCACACAAGCAGGCCTCGCTGGAGGATACAAACGTAAGTGCCCTGAAGGATTTCTCTTTTAACTGATTTATATTCTGAGATCGTTTTATTTATTGAAAATATCTTGGTGTACTATCCTTAGTCACAGATCTATGTTATTACAGAGTCATTTTTATGGTTCACGTGATAACCTGAGATTTCCATCCACATATCTGCTCAGAACATGGTCAAATTAGCTGTTGGACTTACTAATGTATCTGTATAACCTTCAAACCTCTTCAGGTCACCATATTGATCTGTGGACACTATGAATGAGCCCCAATATGTAGAATAAACAAAGTAATTGCTCTACACCTGATATGTCCACTGAAGTGAATAAACTTGCACTGCATGATACTGCTACAGCTGATGAACAAGGTCAATTATAAACAAATATATGAAAATAGGTGCAAATAGCCTCAAAGCTATTTAGTCTTTTTTCCTCCTAAAATGTGATGTTCTGAAGACATCCTTTGTGGCTTCCTACTTGTCAGAGTAATGCAAGAGATTTAAAACCAGTACCCGTTACCGGTAAGTACCTGGGGAATCGAGGGTTCCTGAGAATTGAAAAATGTACCCGGGGAATCGAGGGTTCATGAGAATTGAAAATGGTGCGGCACATGTCCTGGCATCCACTGGTTCCCATCCTGTTGGGGAATATAAGGGGAGGGGGGGGGGGGCAGATTAAGTATGCAGTGCTTCTGTACACTCAGGTACAGCATTTGTGCACATTTGTCAAACTGGGTTTTCTGGTTTCTACTTTGTAAATAAAACAAAGGAAAAAAACACATCTAAGATACATGGAAGGAAGTGTCACTGATTTTTGTAACATATTCATGAATTTACTATCTTGTTCCACTGGTGGTTTAGGCGGCAATCAAAAATAAGTAGGAAATAGTAACACAATATTTTTAATAATGGGCTTTTTGTTTTTCTTGCAGCTTTTAACTTGGAAACCTGCAGACTTATGATCTCTATGCTGGATGTATCCTTTTTTTTTATGATGACTTTTGCACCGATTCAAAAGCGGTTGCCTATGTAAATAATTGATCTTAATTTTGTGACTTTGACTAGTATATATTCTACTTTGAGATGTTTTTGTATAGTTGGAGAAGGATTTAATTTTCTTTGCAGTTTGCTTTATTTAACGTTATTTTATGGTTTAACAATTTAAAAAAAATTTTAAACTACATTTATAAGAGCCATTCAGAGATCACATAGGACTTGAGAGTAATTCTGAATTGAGGTGAGCATATATCTTTTCAAAGTTAGCGAGTGACCCCTTTTAATAAGCCGGGAACTCCTTAGCCCTGTGGCTGTTCACTTGTATATAAAAATGTGACTACAGTATATAACAAACAATGTGCACACTTGCTCTAGAGCAAATTCTTCTTCTTTAAGAGGCAGATTTATTAAGGCCTGTTGTGTAAACATACCCAAACAAGTGTGATCTGCCACTGACTTGAATGGGAGTAAATGGCTCTTCATGAGCATTAACCCATAACTGACCTTAATGAATAACTTCCTAAAACCCAGATCCACAAACTGGTGCTAATTTTTACCACGATTTTACTACATGAATTCAAACGATTGGCAGTAAATGCATGCTAAAATTTATAGCACTCTTTTGTGGATCTGGGCCTAAGTGTTTGCGTATGTACAAATAAATGGCTCACATCTCATCAAATTAGTTTTTCAGTCGATCTAACGATTACAACAAATTTATTTATTTTTCTCCCTTATTTCGTAGTCCACATCACTGTGTGTAATAAGTTCTTTGGGAGTATTCTGTACTGTATATACCATATAAGGATTTTCAGCCTTTTGTATATGCACGGACACCAGAAGACATTTAAGCTAACATTGGTTCTTTCTTTGTACCCTCACCTGATGCTTTTTAAATACAGGTGAATACAAAATGGTACAACATTTAATGCCAGGAAATATACCACATGTACTTTGTTATTTTTGTGGTAGCAACAGAGGGTTTTTTTTATTGTTTTTGTTGCTTCAGTAATTATTTTATTTAGTGATTTAACATATTGTGTATCAATTGTCTTTGTCTAAAGAACTTGATCAAAGTAAAAATAGTGTAGCAACCCAATTTTTAAAATGAATATTTCAATGTTGTATCTATCATTTTATAAAGATTTTGTTTTATAGTGTTGGTGCAGATGTACAGTAGTTAATATCCAACAAGCTATAATAGTGCTTGCACAGCAGAATCATTGGAGCACACTGTACAAAACGTGCTGTTCTATGGTAAATGTGTATGTGTTCCTTAACTTTAATTTTTAGAGGGATATGTCTGGCAAAATGGGCTTTAATGAGTTCAAAGAACTGGGGGTTGTAATAAATGGCTGGAGACAACACTTTGCCAGTTTTGACAGTGATAGAAGTGGAGCAATTGATGGACAAGAGCTGCTGAGGGCCCTGGGAACCATGGGTAAGTATAGCGAAGGTCCACCCATGAAACTAGAGTATTTTTTGTTATAACAATTATACACTATAATGCAAGATAATGCCAAAGCTAGTCCTTAATGTCTTGCATATGAAAGATGGGGGAAGTGCCAGTGTTACGGTGTCATTTTCATGAGAATTAAAAGTTCAGTAGTAGGATGTAAAAAGGGGACAAGTGGGAAGAAAAGGTCAATATCTTGAGTACAACAGTGAAATCAATCTGTATTTCAGAGGTAGAGAAGAGCTGTAAATCTTTGCTGTTTACATAGTTAGCGGTATATTATCATAAGTTACATATTGTTTAGATGCGCTTTAAATAGACAAGAATTAATATATGTTCAAAAAAGTTTGCCAACATTTAATTTTTTTTTATATATATAATTTTCTGATCAGGCTATCGATTGAGCCCTCAAGCATTGAATAGTATTGCAAAGAGATACAGCACCAATGGAAAAATCACATTTGATGATTATATCGCCTGCTGTGTGAAAATCCGAGCGCTCACAGGTATGTGGTGACAGGGGAGACGTAAACAGCAGGAGCTACAGAAATGATTGTAGGTTGATGTGCCAATGCATTCTAACTACAGTTGATATTTTTCCATTAAAATGTTTCCCATTTGTTGCCTTAATATAAAGCTGTGAATGAAAAGCGGTGTCTAAAATCATAGTAGTAGTAATACTGTGGGTTTCCCCCCCCCCACCCCCCAATAACATTGGCTAAATATGTAGACTATAGTGTCTATGAAACTATTAAAAATAAGAATGCTGAATGTCCATTTGGAAAATCAAAAGGACAAAACCTTTTAAAGCATGATTTCCATATTCTGTGGCCAAGTCTCATGAAGGGTAGATTTATCTTTCTAATGCAACGGTATCAGAATGTGTGGTTTAATGGGTATATTGGATTACAATAGTGTTGTGTTTTTTTTCTTCTCTTGAAGACATGTTTGATCTGTTTAATCTTTGCAAGTATGATTATTTTTTTTTTCCCCCCCACTTTTTGCAGACACTTTCCGAAGAAGGGACGGTGCCCAGCAGGGAATAGTGAATTTTCAATATGATGATGTGAGTAATGTAAATGGTATTTAGCATTGCTTCTTATGCTCGGGTAATTTCTACAGTTAGAACAGGCATAAAAGAAAACTTACTGGAAACTGCCAATGTCGTATTAAAACAATTATTATTATTTTTTTTTAAATTAACAAAAGCAGTGTAGATGTAGACTCATATTTACGGAGTCGTGCTGTGTCAAAATTAACCTTTATAGCCCATTCAATTGAATGGACCAAGAAGCCTTACATTTTGTTGTATTTAGCATGTGCATAGCAAGCATATTCAAAGTAAATTTTCATAGGATCAAAACTCAAATGACACTATTCTAGAAGTTGGATTCATGTGCTACTGTTAAGTTTAATGCTATTTTTCTTTCCCTCTAGTTTATTCAGTGTATCATGAGCATCTGAAACACATGCATGGAAGACCCAGACACGAGATGCATTTCGCCTGTTTAGCTCTTTATCTTGCTGTTAAATGCTAGCATTTATTGTTTAAACTTATGGCTTATCTGCATTTTGTATAATTTCTTTTTTTTTTTAATAAAAATGCAGATTGTAATGTCTGTTTGTTCTAAGATCTTTTTTTTTGTTTAAATAACAATTAACTGGATGCTATTAAACTTTAGCATCAACTGCAATAGTTTTCTTTCGCAAAGAAAAACATTTGAAATGCTATTGGTAAATGTATTGACATTCTGTGATGTAGAGTACTCGTAAGTATGTGAAATGGCGAATGCTGTGTGACTGTGTTCAGTTTTGGATTAAGTGTGGAGTTATAACCAAGAGGAGTTTACCTCGTTTCCAACCTTTGTGTAGACTAGAGAACTAAACTGCTAGTTGGAACTTAATACTCAAATATTGCAATTGTGAGCAGGGTTGAGAGTGCCACTCAATGCACATCTTGCCACATGTATGTGCACCTGGAGCAGCTGTTTTGACAGTGGTATGCTCCTTGGAAGAGTAATTGGTCTCTTTGGGGTCTCAGATTGTTGATCTTCCAAGATTGTCAATGCCTCTTCAGTTTATTGCTCACTGGGCAGGCCCTGGCTGGGACTAGTGGTGCCGAGGGTAGAGCTGTAACTGAGGACCAACAAGAGGTAGGTAGTAAGGGTGGTAAAGCAGGCCAGCTCTGAGCTGACCCATCCCAATAGATTTGCCAGATTAAGTGAAGACATTGGGGGTCAGGGCCAGAATGGCGAGGCTTGGGGTAACTGGTTCCTCTAGCAGCCAGGGGAAGTGTCTCCAGCACAGAGGAGACTTTGGATACCTTGAAACCAAGAAAGATTGTGGTGATAGTGGACTCAAACCTTAGGGAGGTATAGGGCAATCTGTTGCCATGACTTTATAAAACAATGTCTCCCATGTGCTCTGGTTTGGCACAGTGGGGCTTGGGTAGACAGATTGTTGGTAGGGTCTTGGAATGACTTGGCACCAGGGACTGTTCTAAAGGAAGATGGGTCCTAAAACTGATTTCTGGGATCTAGGCTGGAAGGACCTAAAAGAACGTTTTCACATATGCGTTACCTCAGGGAGGCAGTTGGTGTTTAACGTTATAGATTTGAAAATGGGGAGGGATGGGGGAGAAGCATGAAATAGTCAGAAAAAAACAATAAATCTGCATTATTGAAACTTTGTGGGAGGAAACTCATGACTGGGCAGATAATTTAATTGTATTCCCTTTTTTTTTTTTTTTTTTTTTTTGGAGGTATCGAGCAAATGGAAGTATGAGTGAGTATGTATATGTTAAATCTGATTTTAATCCGATTTTATGAAGGGATTGATAAACGTGGGGACTTTCTGGATAGAAATTAACAGTAGAAGTAAAAGGGAAATCTAGTATAGGCAACTAGATCTGATAATGAGGAAGCCAAGTACTTATACAAATGGAAGGCAGGAAAAGTTGGCTGTTTTTTAATGGGTGATTTTAATTAGTCGGGCATTGACTGGAGCATTGAGATAAGCAGTATTACGAAATAACTTTTTATTTTTTTAGTGTGCTAATTAAGTGACCCAAATTGAGTAATCAACCAGGAAAGGGAAATTATTAGACTTCGACAAAAGCAGGCTTTTTGATTATTCAAGTCAGAAGGGACAGGCATCCGACTAAATGTTGCAAAAGATAAATCAGATTAGGAAACAAACTGGAAAAAAAATTGCGATGGAAAGTAACATGAACCCTGAAAAGTTTAGTGATTAGAAGAAAATAATTATTTGCCTCTATTTACCAAAAAGTCTATTGCAAAAATATTGCATTATGATGAAGCCACCTCCTATTAATGAACATTTGGTTAACCGAAAAGTGCGAAGACTGCTTGATAAAGTTAAGGTACATAAATCACCTGGTCCTGATGGAATGCTCACAAGTAGTCTTAAGACAACATCCGTTTTAGCCTGTTATTTTTGATTTTCAGATGCCGTACCACAAATTGTCAAAGCAGGCGTGCCTATATTTTAAAAGGGAGCTAGCTCACAACCAGTGAATTACTGCCCTCCCTGTACGCTTGACCCATAAATAGTGGGAACGTTACTTGAAGGTATGTTAAAGGATAATATTCAGGCATACCAATTGATTAACAAAATTATTAGTGTCGGAGTGGAATAGAGGAATAAGTCCCGACAAACTAATATTCACTTCTTTGAGGTGGTAAGTAGGAATTTAGGCCGGGGAAATGTACAATAGTTGATGTGATCTACTTCGATTTTATCAAAGACACTTGATATGCCACAAGGTTTGTGAACAAAATAAAGGAAATTGGTCTGGGTACAGTATTTGCACTTCATTTGACAGCAAATTAAAATATCATGTGAGCACATTCGCATGTCTGACAGGTCTGCAACTTTGTACTTGGTTTGAATAAAAATAAAAAAATGGTTGGTTAGCCAGCCGGTTCTATGGAACCTTTTCAGTTTTGGCTAAAATTGTAAGTGGAGTTCCTCATGGTTTGCTATTGGGTTTTTTTTTTCCCCCCAAATATTTTTTTATTGGGACAGCGGATTACAAACCATATCTGAACATTGAACAGAGCGTTATGCAATATACAGGCATACCCCGCTTTAAAGACACTCACTTTAAGTACACTCGCGAGTAAGGACATATCACCCAATAGGTAAACGGCATCTCGCGCATGCGCCTGTCAGCACGTCCTGAACAGCAATACCGGCTCCCAACCTGTACCGAAGCTGTGCGCAAGCGGGGAGACTATAGAGCCTGTTACACATGCCTTTTTACATCAGTTCTGCATGTATATAACGATTGAAGTGCAGTACATGCATCGATGAGTGGAAAAAGGTAGTGCTTCACTTTAAGTACATTTTCGCTTTACATACATGCTCCAGTCCCATTGCGTACGTTAATGCGGGGTATGTCTAATGCTTTCATATACATACATGGGAGATTGCAAAAAACAGTGTGTTGCTTTTCGACACACCATATAGTATCGTAGATCTTGTCAAATATTCAGTGGTAGGCATATCTGTTCTGGTTGGGGGGTTCAGGGTCGTATCTATTAGCGTTGTCAAGTTGATGTCCTTATAGAAAAGACGATGAGGAGACAGAAGAAAAAAAGGAACTGGGGAAGGAAGAATGGGGTTAGTGGATCGGGAGGGGGGTTACTGATTTCCCCTGTCACCCTATGCCCGCCACGGCCAACCCGTCTCGGTATAATCCTCATTTTGAGATTCCATTTTTAATTAGCGAATTGTACTCCGGTATTCCCTTTGGTCTACTTTGGGTCGGGTTCTTAATAGTTCAGATGTTTTTATCTTCTACTGTGACCCTTAGTTGTCAGACCTGTTTGGTTTAATTCACTTCTTTATCCATGGTTCCCACGTTCTATAAAATTCATCTGTTGATAGCTTTTATAAAGCTGTCATTTTTACCATTAGCATCACCTCATTTATCCTTTTCTCAACAGCCCGTCTGGATGGCGGGGAGGGTGATCTTTTTCCAAGAGGGGCCACTGCTTTTTAAACTTATTGATGACCTTGAGGCTGGCAGAGTAGTGTCATCAGCAAAGATGAAGACTTTAAATTATGTCACGAAGACTTTAAATTATGTCAAGTAAAATCAAAGAGCAGGATTACTTTCTCTACAGGACTTGGATAAATTGAAAACTTGAGCAGGTAAATGGCAGATGAGGTTTATGGCTTCGCAACAGTGCTCAATTTCAGGAAGTAGCTGCAAAGGCAAGTAAGATAGGTGGTCCTGTTATCCAACGGAAAACATTGTGGAAGTAGCGTTGGATAGTGAATCCGTTGTAAAGTGAGTCCCGTCTTTCAGTGGTGAGCTTTGGATAACGCATTCTGGCGTGTCAGGGTTGAATTGTAAAGCATTGGATAAGCCATTCATTGTAAAGTGAAACATTGAATAACGAGGACTACCTGTATCTTGCATAACAGTATGGGTGGAAGGGAAAACATTTTCCACTAACAGTAGCCACCAAAAAGAGGGTGGAAGGTTTGATTTATGAGAAAAGGCTAGCTAAATTAGATTTCTTTACGTTGGAAAAGGTGTCCGAGGAGAACTAGTTACAAATCTATTCAGGGTCAATATAAGGAACTTTCAAGATAACTACTTATCCAGAAGGACTGTACAAACTTCAGAGTCATCTCTTAATATTGGAAGAGATTTCACCAGCAACAAAGGAAAGGGTACTTTAAAGTAAGGTCAGTTAAAATCATTAATCATGGAGACGAATGCCAGATACAATGGTTATCTTAAAGGTACAGTATACAGGAATACACCAGATAAGTATACAAGGTAAGGAAAAACAAAATATGCAAAAAATGCACATAGCAGAACATTGCCCAGGGAGACAGATATTTCAATGTTTTATTCACCTATCAAACATTACAAAAGGTGTGAACCCTTCTACGCATTTCACACAACACAGTGCTTTATCAAGGAGTCTCTTGATCATATCCATGGGAAGGATGTTTTAATCCAGGTAAATATTATTACTGGAATCGGGAAGAAATGTATTTTTTCCTTTTATGGGGAATATTGAGCAATATTTCACTGGGTTCTGTTTGCCTTCCTCTGGATCAATACAAACATGGGATGAATATTGGTCTAAATTAAATAGGGTGCATTTGATGGACAGCTTCTCAACCTAAATTTACTATAACTCAGAAAATATTACATGTAAAGCTTTTGAAATGAACAAAAGTTACAACTTTGGGCATATTCTAGTAAATGTGGCTATTCAAGATTGAAACGCTTGTTGGAAGAAAAATGCAAAGCACATACAGTAACATGATAAACCAACGTATTTTAGTTTACCAATGTATTAAATTAAGTATAATATATGGACATGTTAATATTTTCATTGGTCATATGCATGGTCATTTAATATACTTGCATATTTACCGTAAGTCAGGTGCTGCATATTGCAACAAGTAAAAGCGCAAACCCAACCAACACTACATAATAATGTATTAAAGTGCAGCTCTATCAGCAGCCTGAATGGTCTCCAATACTAAGTGCTGCTCCTAAAGATGGGTCTAACCTGACAAGAGTACAGGTGGGTGGGGGTGGCTGCAGTCAGTCCCCATTTTGTTCTCCCCCCCCCCCCAGTGGGGCACATGAAGCACTGAAGGGCCACATGCAACCCTTGGGCCACAGGTTGGCGACCTCTGCCCCAAGGGTTATTTCACCAGCCAACAATGGACAATTTTTAAATGTGAATTTTGTGCTTTTAACTTTACGTGCAAATGTTTTTTTTGTGGCATGACTGTGACGATAGCTTCCACAGGCTTATTAATATTACACAAAAAATAATTGGGTTTGAACTGAACGAGGCTTAAGATATAATAAATTGTATTTATTCCTTAGAATAAAAGGTGAACACAACAGATAATGCAGTAACAAACAAGAAGTACACTTACATTGGGGAATGAGAAGTATGATGTAGCATTTCTCTCAGCAGTCAGGAAATCATTCAGGTGATGTCAGATAACCATATCAGCAAACGAAAACTTTGAATGAAGACTTTGCATGAAGACCAAAAATGAAGACCAAGGATAGATGGGGACCAGCAGGTTATAAACCCTTTGTCCCTCTATCTGTAACATTAAGACCCTGGGATTGGTTTGCAATTATCTCCAGCCAATCTTTGATGGGGGAACACATTTTAGGACAGGTCCCCCTGCTAGCTGGCACATGTGCAGTAGAACTCTGGGGTCTCCTTTCTGAGGCCCCACATGTGCAAATGGAATGCCAGGCCAGCTACCCCTCCGGATCTTGGACAAGATAACCTGTGTTGGACAGTGATAAGTGCGACACTTAAAAAACTGCTATGGAATGCGCCCCCTCCACCCTCACATAGACAGGGTGAAAAAAACTTTTGAACAAAGCTTAAGTTCTAGCCATTGGGACCCTATGGCCATCTGTCATCCTGATAGCAAAGGAATTTCTTTGAAGCTTTGTCCATACCTTGAAGACACAGTATTAACAGACTATTAACCCTTGTGCTCCCGGATGGATTCTAGTGTGTGTGTGTGCAGAAACTGAGGTACAATAACAGAGGGGCAACAGGAAAATACACATTTACAGGTTATAACAGAGGTGAAATCACATTTCTGGACCTCAGTCCAGTTAACCCCTTGTCTCCCGGGTTTGGTCAGGGGTGGCCTAATGGGGTGCAACCCCTTTAATACAGGGCCACCCCCTTTCTCCCTCTACAATGACTACAATACATAACCAGCCTGAAACCTGCAGTGGGGGAATGCAGTATGTATATTTATTAATATTTTGCCAATCCTCTATGTAGCTGCTCACAGAATATTGTAATATTTGGAATTATGGTACAACCATTTTTAAAATAAAAGTATCCCAAATATCTGAAAATCTAATAATTGAAAGGGCTTCAACACAGGCAACTTTCAAACATCTACAGTATATGCCGATATAGAAGTGTTTAACATACCTACACATTACCACACAAGTATTTCATAACATTTTTATTTAAAAAGCAATTTAAAGTAAGTATTTCCATGTATTCAACAAATTAAAAATACATTGGAATGCTGCAATCCTATTTATAAGAGTTAGCTTTGTGCTTCGGCAGGAAGGTGAAATGGTGAGGAACAGGTCCCAAAAGCATCTCACTGTAATGACAAAAAATACAATGATTTTCATTGGAACAAGACAAAGAAGAAACTGTTACAAATTATATTACAGAAATGCATTGTTGCAGTGTAACTGATGTGCACCATAGTAGTTACAGCGCCATTCTCTTTAAGAGAAGTACTGTACCCATCTTAATGGTCTTCTGGGTGTACAAACTGAATTCCTTTAATAGTGCAGCTGAAAGAAGTACAGTGCATGGACATTGTTGTGTAACATGTTATGTCCACTTCCCTTTAAATATTGGTACGGCTTAGCGTACCTTTAGTTAATCTTGGCTAAAGGAAGAGGTGTGTTGAAACGTACAATGGCTATTCTATGCAAGACAAAGTCTGTAGTAATATGTAGAGACGAGTCCTGGAGTCCTTAAAAATGTGAAATAAAGATCTGGAGCTGCAATTTGACGGACAAGGAAGCCACTCGAAGCAATTGCTTACGTTTCTAGCAGAACAAAGAGCTATAGTACCCAAGGAGGATGGACATGAGAACAGTTTATAATATCACAACGCACTGACAGGTAAGATCCGCGGCACACCGTATTCACAGGTACAATGAACAAAAGACCTTACAAGTCTGAAATCTCATTTCTGGTGCCTGTTTCACTTGGAGTTATATGGACCCCATCCCTTGCCCAAAAAAAAAAAAAATAATAGGTGCCAAGCAGTATCTATCTTTAAATAAAAGAAAGGTATAAGCTCTGTTTGGGAAATATTTCATGGTATGTAGTAAACATCCAAGAAACACAAGTGGGTGAATATTAGTGCAATAAGCGCTAGTGACATAAAATACTTAACTCGTGTATAAACAATATTGGTGCAATAATAAATGATTCATCATAAATCCATTGCAAAAGAAGTCCAGTTGCTGCCTAAAAAGCCTTTGCTGTTTAAAGCAGAGAATGAATCTAGTGAAACAAAAATACCTTTATGGCGCCTGGGCAAATAAACCTGATAGAATAAGTCTAATCAAAGCCAAACCCGCTCAGATGATTGTCCTTCCGGATCAGCTCTGTTGATACAAATTTCTTTGAAGACTTGCAGCAGCCGACACAATCAACAGGTCCATAGGACATGCGCGTAGTAGGGCGAACGCTTAGTATATTCTCTCCCCAGCTCGTAGCTCCCTAGGCTGCAGGCATCCCAGATCAGCTGTGCGGCTCCGACTCCACAAACCTCGTCACCTCTCTCAAAACTCGGCCTCTCTGGATGTCACTGCTCCTGGCTCTCAGCTGTTCTCAGCTACGGGGTCCTCTTAAGTCCTCCACAATAACCCTAGGCGTTTCGAGACGTGAAAATGTGTCTCTTCCTCATGTCTTGAAATGCGTAGGGTTATTGTGGAAGAGCCCGCAGCCGTGAACAGCTGAGAGCCGAGAGCAATGACATCATCCAGAGAGGCTGAACGGTTTGTGGAGTTGGAGCCGCACCGCTGATCTGGGACGCCTGCAGCCCTAGAGAGCTACGAGCCGGGGAGAGAATATCCTAAGAATTCGACCTACTACGCGCATGTCCTATGGACCTGTTGATTGTGTCGGGTGACACTGCTGCAAGTCTGCAAAGAAATTTGTATCAACAGAGCTGAACCGGAGGGACAATCATCCAAGAAACAAAGCTGAGTGACTCAGGAATAAAGAAAAAAAAAAAAGGACAAAGTTATTCACAAGGAGAGGTGGCAGATTTAGGCATAGGTCTACATGTAATACCAGAAACCAAAACGGTATAGGTGTTCCCTTAGATAGGAAGTGTTTAAAGATAATATGGATGTGCTGTTCTAGGCAGACTATTTCTTTATTCATTGTAGTTGATGGTAGATTTGTCAATCAATCTTACAGCCTAGCAATTATATATACCTTTTTGCATTATTTCAAGCAACCCAGAGGTATACATGTGAAGGCGGCAATGTAGGCCGCATCTAAATCTAGTTATCACTGTATTTTTACATTCTAAGAAATTCCTGCTGAAATTGACACATGGCAGCATAAACATGGCACTCAGGATCCTCTTTTGCATGTCCACTCTTGGAAAGTCATTATCTTTATATACCAGTCTCCTGTTTAAGTGACCTAAACAGGCTTAATACTGTGGGAGACATGTAATTTCAGTATCTGTCTTGCTAACAACTAATGTATGCTTTTTATGACCATCTAATTGTTCAAATAAACACAGAACTTGGGTGCTCTGACACACACTTTTGTTGAGAACTTCCAATTGCACTTATCCAGTGTGTGTGTTGTGTCTACAATAACCAATCCATTAACCAACGTAATAAACATTAAATTACAATCCCACACAAAAATCTACTTCGAATTAAACAAAACAAAAAAGAGTGACCACTTACAATTACTACACATTATTTTTTTTTATTTATTTTTTTTAAACTTCATTTACTATCTTGGACAGTTTGACATTGTAAACCTACTGTAATGATGCTATGAACAATGCAGTAAGCATCTTTTAGTAATTGGCTTCGGTGAATTTTACCTACCTTATCTTAATCCAGTCAGTCACATTTTGACTGGCCATTAAAGACTCCATATAGTCTCTACCTAAGTAGTAAGGGGGTCTCTCATTAATCTTTTGAGGTACATGTTCCAATAAGCCAACCGGAACATACCTATATGCAGGGGGAAAGGGAGAAAGGAATTAAGGACGGTGGAAACAAATTGGATAATACTCAGGGTGTTGCAACCATGAAAATTTGCACAAACAATATGTCAGAATAAAAGAAACGTGAAGATGTTACAGTACAATGAATCCCTAGTTTTTGTAATTGATCCCACAGGGCTGACTTCACGTTCCTGATGAGTTAAGTTAATTGTATAGCAACATCAGTACCACAAAATTAGAAGTCTTTTTGCAAGCTGATAAACAAAAGTGAATAAGGTGAAATGTTTATTGCAAATATAGTATAATACAACTTGTGTCATTTACTATTCCTGTAGCATATGTTGTCATTTATAGATCTCTTTATTATATTTAAGTTAAAAGAATCAAAATGTGTTCTTTAAAAGCAGACAAAAAAAAAACACCTTCTTACATTTCTTTTCAAATTGTCATGATTCAACATTTGTGCAAAATCTATTTTTAAATTCCCCCCTCTCCTAAAATAATGATGTAGGGATATAAATTTACACAATCACACCCCTGCCTTGCGAATGATATGCAAAGACAGCACATCTTAATCAGTGTATTCACTCGCTATGCTATTTGCAGAACTTTTTGTGAGTGAGTATTTTAGGAACCAGAAAGTAAATATTTTTCGGTGGAATAATTGGAAATACAGTACACAGTATTTTGATTAAAACATGACTGTTTACAGACTATTATCATTACTGAAATCACCATACCTGCATAGAAAGGACAGCCACTCCAGCATAAACCTTCTTGTTTTCTCCACTCCTTGGGCATCTGACCCCCAGTGCTCTAGACCATGATTTGTAAAGTCCCGGAGAATTTCCAACCTTTCTCCCGAAGTAATATCCCAATGGCGCTGCTCTTTTATCTCAGTAAAAAGCCAAGGTTTGACCAGTGCCCCTCTGCAATCAGACAGGGTAGGTAATTGATTAGTTCAATATAATTTAGTGAACAATATAAAACAAAAATGTCACTACAAAACCATTCTGGAATTTGCTGCTGTCCTTTCCAACACCAAAAACTACTAGAGTCATTTCTACAAAATATGCAACGCAAGTGATTTTTCTTGCTCTGAAGAAGGCATTTGTAGACGCACATTTTAATCCTTCAGGTGCGAGTGTGTGCGCCAGCTCAACTGGCACTTAAGTTGTATGACAAAGATTCACATTTACATAAATAAAGCACACTGTGACCATTTGTAACTTGCGGATAACCTATGGGCAAAAACACCCACAGTGTCAAACCAAAGTCCTAGGAACAGAAACAAACTCCTTACTAACCATTTTTGTTTGAGATTGTAATGACTTTAAAAGTTTAAGATGACGGCATACAGTATATTTAGTAAAAGGTCAGTCACTGTTCAGTAAATGTTCAGACGTGGGGCGCATATATTTGGTAGTATGCTTAATTATCTGTTGTGTTAAATATTCTGTTAAAATGTAAGGCATCACTAAATGTTCTATCATATCCTAACTCAAACTTCAAGGTCCATTATATATCTAAGATCATCTAGCATTGTTTCACAAAATGTATAGCTAAATAGTAGTGTTTTGTCCATATCCTTTCCCCCTTCTGCTGTGCAGAATTGTAATATATAAATAGAAATCTCTAACCTTGCCAGCATGACTCCTGAGACATCAGTCTGCATTGCTTGATTGGCATCTTCAAAAGACAATATGTCACCGTTTCCTGGTAATCACAGAAGAAGTCATTGAAAGCATGGAAAGCCACACACTATACACTCCGTCCGGACGCCTCTCCTCCGCGGTTCTCCATGTCTTCACGCTCCAGCTGAGACAGGACGTCACTTCCCGGAGGTTCCGTAAGAGAGGTACAGGAGACACAAACCGATGTTGACCCTGGGCGGGATCTGTGTCTTTCTGATGAAACCTCCGGGAAGTGACGGCATGTCCCAGTAAGAGCGCAAAGAAACGCGCAGGCATGGAGAGGCATGTGCATATCCGGACAAAGGGAATATTGCATGGCTTGTTTTCAGAGGTCTTGTGTGGACATTAAAGACAGGCCAGACCGGACTTAATGTGCTTTATATCAAGAAGGGTGTGTGAGTGCATCAATTTTATGTTCATTCTAGAACAGTTGGAATTAAATGGTCTACACTATGAGAGTTTTTTTTCCGTGTGGTCTTCTATTTTATAGTGATCCATATACACATACATACCCCCCAAAAAATGTACACACATAGAAGTATCTCTACATCAAACATTTAGTAGTTCCACACCACATTAACACACTTCTGCCCTATAGACCATTAGTGATACGTACCAAACAGAGGGAGTGGGCTGGCTATTTTAGCACAATAATCTATGTATTCCCAATCAGCAAGTTTTGTGTACCGTTGCTCCCTGGATCTTCCATGAAGCTACAATGACAAAGTAAGCCAAAACACATTTAAAGATACATATATTTTTTTTATACCAAATATTTATTGAGTTTTGTATGGAAGGGGTTACAAAAAGGTAATGCAGCAGGGGGAAGGTTGCCAAGAGGAATTGCATTAAATCAGAGATTACAAATATAGGCAAAAATGATTACGTGGGTAAAACTCCATTGGGCAAGGGAAATGATGGCGGGTAAAGACGATACTGAAGAAAAATAAAATAATGCACAATTAAATCTCCATCAGATATGGAGGTCACTCTTTTGTTACAATTTCTTCAACAAGGGGAAGGAAAAGGCGATATAGCTTAAAGTTTAACTGTGGTCATATACCTCCAGTGAAGAATTTTAAGACGGTTCTCTTTCATGTGAGTGCCAACACACTTCAACAAAACAAAAAAAAAGTAAGGCAAATATACGAATACATAATATAGTGAAATGTCCAAGGTGCACAGCAGCCTCTGGGTCCACCACGGGTATCCCAAGAAAATGAGCAATTTACTGGCACTCCCATGGACTTTGAACAGATTATTTTATTACCAACATTGATAATAAAAAAATACCTGGTTGAAGTCCATGTGAGTGCTGGTAATTGCTCACTCCCTTTGATGTTAGTACAGATTGAGGACTGAAATTCTAATCCATGTTTCAGAAGGTGAAAATATATTTGTACAGCTTTAGTAAAAGGTGGACTTACAGTAACCAGTGAGACGCCCCATTCCCTGAGGTTTGGAATAAGTTTATGAGCAAGGTTAACTTTTTCCTGCACTCCAGTTCTGATCTTCACAGTCAATGGAACATCAAGTACCTACAGATAAGACAAATGAAATACTGACATATACTGTAGCTGCTTTATAACTTATCTACTCCTGGAGGAATCAGTAATGCAATGTTCTATGTCATATCTTCAATTAAAGTTTAGCCCTGTAAAATTATTGTAATTGAAACACACAATACTTTTGAAATATATACGTCATTTACTTTTACAAACTGCGGAAAGTCTGTAAACTTCAGCTAGGGACTGATATCTGGGTTTTTATCAGAAGAAAAGTATTTCCAAGATACTACTAATAAAATGTGCCTGCACTGTAAAATGCATTTCAATAACATTGGTGGTAGTAAAAATAGATTAAAAGCAGCAGTTCATTAAAAATCCTCTTTGATTTAAAAAGTTGTGTATTAGATAATGTATTTTTTTCTTTTCCCCCCACTCTTTAAGCTCTTTTTATGACTTAGGCCCAGGACATAGTGCACTCAGCGTCGCTGAGCCGCGCTGAACAGGTGCACAAAGCCCCTGCATCTGTTATCAGCGCGGCTATAGTTTCTCCCTCCGCATGCGCGCTGATGCGTGCGGAGGCTGAGAAACTTCCCCGAGACAGGCAAGTTTGAAATTTGCCGCTCGGGGAAGCGGAGGAGCGGTCACGTGACCGCTCCCATCCAATGGGGCTGCAGCCGGTCCTACAGAGCCACCAGACCAGACAGAGGCAGCACAGAGGTGTGTGTAGGAGGGAAGGTGAGCTGGTGCTGTCCCCCCCTTCTGCCCCGATCCCTGTGCCCGTCTCCCTGCCAGCGCGGGAGATGCGCGGGAGATGCGCGGGAGATGCGCGGGAGATGCGCGGGAGATGCAGGGGTGTTGCGCTGCCGCTGGGGGGGGTGGAGAGGAAGGGGTTGTGTCCCGGAGCAGTGGTGGCAGCAAGGTGGTGTGTGTGATTATATATATATATGTGCCTGTGTGTGTGTGTGTATGTGTGTGTATGTGTGTGTGTGTCTGTGTGTGTCTGTGTGCGTGTGCCTGTGTGCGTGCGCGTGTGTCTGCGTGTCTGTGCGTGTGTCTGTGTCTGTGTGTGTGTGTTGTATGTGTGTTGTATGTGTGTGAATATATTTATCAAAGTTGCACAATGTTAATAAATAATTTATTCTCACATGTCTTTTTTTGTAAATGTTTTAAAATATTATATAATACACACACACACACACACACACACACACACACACACACACACACACACACACACACACACACACACACACACAGTGATACCCGCCACCCAAGCGCGCTTGCTGTCTCCTCTGCCAGGACAGCAAAAAGCTCCTGGTAGAGCGAGCGGCAGCAAGCAAGAGCGAGCAGCAGCACCAAAGTATGTACTATGTCCCAGGGCTTTTACTTGGTTTGCTATAGCAACCATTTAGGAAGTTCCCAGGCATTCCCTGGGAAGCAGGATCTTCACTGATCGATCAAGGGATAGCAGATCAATCGGCAGCTTAGATAATGGCATTGCCATAAAGGCAAGAAACTGTTGCATTAATTAAAACAAAAACCAGCAAAATCAGGCAAGAGGAAATGCCCCTTTAATTAATGACAAAGTATTCTACGTTATCTACTTCTCACATTTTCTGTCATTTTGTAGAGCCAACGTTAACATGTTGGGTTTGGGTTTAGCTGCTTTAATCTGTTAGTGATTGAACATTCTTTCCATTAAATTCCCGTGTGTTCCGAAATTGTGCAACATAGAAAAATATCACTTGGGCGGCACCGAGGAAGGCAACACCAGCTACAGTCAAGGTAGCAGCAAAGACTTTGCAAGGAGCTTTGGACATTACGCAGTTTTTACAGGAAATAGACCCCAAAAAGGTTGAACACGGGAATTACAGTTACTTCCTAACTCAACCTTCATCACCTGGGACGGTGCTTTTGCCCTTGATAAAATAGCTGCTGCTAAAAGATCTCTCACAATTATAATGTTCATCTGATCTCAGACTTACCGAGTTCATTCCTTTCACAATTTGTTCAAATTTGTTAATTCTGCTCATTAAACCACAGCCACCACCCTATATTACAGATAATAAAAAAAATAACATGTTAATTGGTTTCGGGTTAACGTGCCGCAAGGCTTACTAAAATAATTAAAATAAATCTTTAACTGTATAATTAACTGTTCTCATAAGTGAACACACTGGTCAGCTATCGCCTGGTTTATACATGGTTATAAATGAACTATAAAAGCAATCCCACCAATGAAAACATGCCTACCTTTTTGTATACCAAATCTATTGGACATCCAACATTTATATCCACAAAATCTACATCAATGGTCCTGTTGAGCAGTTCAGCACACTTGGTCATAGTATCAGGAAAAGAACCCTCAAGCTGCAAGAAGAAGATACCAATTTAGTCACATTACAAACTTTGATTCAAGCCCCCTCTAGTTTAAAACGGCGACAGACCTGTACACCAAAAAGGTCCTCCGAATGATGCCGTTTTAACAATGCCCATTCAGAAGACTGGCCCTGAAGGAGATTTGTGCACATGGCCATCTCGCCGCATGTAATGTCTGCTCCATAACGCTTGCATATTCTTCTGAAAGGGAGATTACCACACTAAACAGGTGGAAAGGGGGAAATTATTTAGTAAAAATGTCCATTCTTTTTTATTTGTCAAAACAATAATACAAATCACATCAATTCTACTTCTGTTACCCTATGCACAGGCTGCTACTACTACTTTCTACAATACTTCTGAAAGTCACTTCTGTCTGCATATTTTTTCTTCTACAGGCGAAATGTTCTCCTCATTCAATCTATAGAATTGGAGATTCTACAGTATATAGAACAAACTTTAAGCTTCCGGGAAGCTGATGAGAACATATGGGGAGAGAGAGAGAAAAAAAAATAATTAGTTTAATTACGGCTTCTTCCACGGAAGCTGTTGTGACGGTGAAACGATCATAATTAAGATACCCCCATTTTTATCACTGTAACTAGTACCTTTCACTGATACTGTATAATGAACATATATCCTTATCTATGTGTATAAGCTTTGTCTGGTGTTTCACATTTACCAATATACACCTTTGCATACTTGGGTGTGACTTTATTTATTAAAGGATTATAATCAGGAGTGCACATACAGAACTGTAGTTAAAATGATTATTTCTCAGTCTCTCTCTACCCATATGTAATCTATAGAATCGATTGACATTACATGGAATTCTTCATCACAACTTTAATTTCAGCCACTTTTGATGCAGAGAAGCAGCCACCTCTGTCAGTTAACAGTACTGGCTCTCATCACTATGAGAGGAGGGGCAAGTACTGCATTATTACAAACAACGAGCTTGAAAGTCTCTTTCAAGAGCTGAGATATGAAGATTCATGGTCAAAATAGTCCATGCAGGTATGTCAACACCCAAAGGGAAACATTAAAAGTATATTGTGTATAGTTGCAATATATATTGTGATTGTGTGGTTTAAGAAATATAGTGCAGAATATTGGGGTAAATGAATCTCAGTCACTAAACCCGGTGTACGTTAAAACTAAGTGCAAAAAAAGGTGTTGGACATTTACAATTTGTGGGCTACATATCTATGATTTGTAATGTGAAAACACAGAAATTGAGTAACTATTTTTAAACATTTACCCTAACCATCCTCAATTTTTCATTAACTAATTTCAGAGTTGGATAGACAGAGATACAGATGTCACGTTACGACAAAGTGATACTTTTTATTGACAGTACACCAGTAAATAAAGTTCAGAAAAATAGTTTGCAGGCGTCACATCAAATGAAATAGCAATACCGTAGTTAAGGGGGCGAGGTAAAGCTTGTTTCTGAAGTCAATCTACAGAGGGAAAAAAAAAAAAGGAAACAATTACAGTATTAACCTATCAGAATTAGACAAAAGGTCCAGATCAACAAAAGGGTGCAAAACGTTGGCATACCTTTAGTGTTCTAAAGCTTGGCACCCTTTTGTGGATCTGGGCCAAAGTCCTTTGGCTTCAGTTCTAAATGCTATAATCCAATTTATATCCATTTCTTTCTTATTTGACATTTTTAAACAGCGAGTACCTGTACGACGTTCTGTCATGTGACCATAACAATTACAAAGGTTTAATCCGCTTACGATTTTATGTCCATTATCTTGACCACAGAGAGGACAGGGTTATGTTTCAATTATTTATGGTATTGCAAGAATTATATTAGCAAAGACTATTCCAAAAATGTCCACGTAATCCATCCCCAACAAAAAGATTTTATTTCTTTACAATCTAATGTGTCCACTTCTTCTCATTACTTGGTTTTAGAGACAAGCTTGTTACATACTGTAACATTATCAAATATTCACGTGAACATCAGTTTATTAGCTTGTCTTTATTCCAATGAATGCAGTAGAAGCTGCAAAGCAATGTTGGACTATTCCTGACTTGCAGTTACAACCCAGGAGGGCCCTATAAGATTTGCTGTAATTTTTAACACCCCTTAGTGGAATAATACAAAATGTTACTGCTGCTCATATTTTAAGTCAACAAACCTTATAGTGATGAAGGAAAATATCATGACAATTCAACAAAAAACTATCCCAACCACATAAAAGATTTCATTTATAACTCCAAGCAGTTGATTTACTAAAGTCTCACAGCTGCATAACAGGAGCAAAACCAGTGTAAAAACAGCACCATTTTTATCAAAGAAAAAAGGAACCTCATTCAAAGCAAGTCGAGATCTCCCTTTAATAAATGTATGTTCGATCAGTGAGCAGTATGCAGAAATTCTACAACTGAAACCAAGCAGTTACGGACATGATATACACTATATAACTTAGCAGCTTTAAACTTGCACCAAGTTTAAATTGCCAAAATTACTCACCGTTTTCTTCTCACACTGTCTGAGCTTTATAACATCTTCGTCCGTCACTGCTCCTACTACCGTTTTCATTTGTGTATCTGCAGTCATTTGCTTGGCGGAATCTTTGTTGATTTCACTTTCAGGATCTTTGTTGATTTCGCCTGCAGAAAGCACAGTTTCACCTTCACTGGCTGTCTTCTTATTGCATGTAATGGCCGGATTGCAGTCCACCGGAGAAGCTTGGTCAGTAACACTGTCCCTTGCTTTGCCGCTCACATTCCCCGTCTTGCTCGATTTGTTCAAAAGCTTTAAATACTGATCGGTTTTCTCAAAGGAAACTTTTCTTTTACGCAACTCCTGCTGTAGGTCTTTGCTCAGACTGTTTTTCACAAACAACTTGCCTTCTAACTGCTTGATGTGTTCTTCATTGATTACATTTTTGAAGTCTTCAGATAAGTGTGATTTGGCAAAACGGCATGTAACACCGTAGATGCATTTTCCAAGAGTCTCAAACAGATGACAATTTGGACCAATATCAGCTGGCTTTTGTGCCATGTATTTACCAACGTCATGCAAAAACTTGCATTTCTCACCAAAAAAACATTTATTGGCACATTCCTATTGAGAGAAAAAAAAACCACTATTAGTAAATTAACGTATACACATAATATGCTACATAAATCAAGCTTTCTACTATAACTTAAGGTAAGACAACACCAATCAATTGTTTAATCCTGCCTAGTCCTTTTATATTACTCTGACGCAGTTTGATTTTTCTTCACGAACATAGACTGGGTTTCGCCCCCCCCCCCACCAGCTATTTTAATATTGCAAGGAAAAAAAAATAATCTGAATTTTGTACAGCCACATATTGATGACGGATATAGATCTTATTATCTTTAATTTCTTCACCCGTGCGATGTCACAGACGTGTGGTTTCGAACCCAATTATTCTTTTTACTGCCTTTTAGTGTAATATCTAGCATATATTGCTCCATACTTTGTTGAGTTGTCTGAAACTTCTGAATTATCTTCGCATTTAGGGTCCAAGTTTCACATTGATAAGTGAACACAGGCAGAATACACTGTTAGAACATTTTCCTTTGGAATGTGCCCATGAAAGATTGTCTCGTTTCTTCTAAATGCCCTCTTCATTCTCCTATTGACTTCGTTCAAAAGGTTTCCATCCATTGTTACTTGCTGGCAAATGTAGAAAGTCTTCAACTTCATCCAGTTGCATTCCATTTATTTTAATCTTTGCAGAGTTGACTCATTTGTGGATCAGTAGTTTCGTCTTGCTGTGATTCATATAGAGGCCCCCACTTTCTTACTTGGTTCAGCAATTCTTTGATGGCTGGATGTCTTCTGGATTTGTGGCAAAAATAACGTGATTGGCAAATTGTAGTTGATTCAAGTATTCCCCGATGACTTTGATTCCCTTTTCTTCCCAATTCTTCGGGTGTTTCTGTGAAAAACATTGGCGACAATGGTATCTCCCTGTCGCACTCCCTTGCTGATCTTTATCTTCCGTCTATCTTCATGTAATCTAAAGGTTGATGTGGCATTTTTGTAAATGTTTCATATACTATCAATGTACACTTCAACATTTTGTCTTCTTAATGCATTAAAAACTGCTGAGGTGGAGACAGAATGAAAGGCTTTTTTCATAATCTGCAAATCCTAAAATGAGGCGTAAATCATATTCATTACTTCAGGAAATCACTTCTTGTATGACTTGGATATGGCCCATTCTGTTGTATCCATTGCGAAATCCCGCTCGTTCCCTAGGCTGGCGCAGTCCAGGGTCTGTTGCAGCCGCTTAGGAAGGATCTTTGTGAAATTCTTGTGAAAAGTGATTTAAATTGGACTGATCAGTCTGTAGTTCTTGAAGGTCTTCTGTCTCCTTTCTAGTGGATGAGAATGGCATTTTTCCGTTCTGGAATTTTCCTGTTCAAGCATCATGTAAAGAGTTTTGAAAGGATTTTTTGTACTTCTTCCCTAGCTTCTTTCAAGATTTCAGTTGTAATTCCTTCTTTCCCGGGAACCTTGTCATGGATTTTATTGGCTTTGCCACTTCTTCTGGAAGGACTCATGGTTCATCATAGGTGGTGTCTTCTCGCTGTTCCTCTGTTGGATTATGTTCTGTCTCCTTGTACAATTTAATGTAGAAGTTCTTAACTCTATGATAAGTGCACAGTCTTTTATTGTTGATGCATCGTCTAGTTTGAACATACAAACATATACAAAAATAACAGAAATACGAGAATAAAGGGAAAGCACCAAGGCAGGTCAGATAGGTCATTATGATGGCTAAAATACAATAAATGGTATGATACAAATGAAAATGTATAATATAAAAATATAATCGACTCCTCCATGCAATATATTCGACTCGGCCAATCACCACTCATGGCTTTTCTTTTAAGAATCAGGAATAATATTTAAAAGCAGCAACACTGCCCACTTGGGGTACTGGTTTTTAAAAAACTTTTATAAACATTTTTTTATAATTTTGTTTTAAAAGAATGGTGTCATCCAGAGCTAAACCGTATTATTTTTAGGCTTTAGGACCTCCCAGTTATCAAAATAGTGTAGTTGTCAGTGTTACTTGGATATTTAAAAAGTAATTCAATAAGAAGTTGCAACTCTATCCCCTGATGTTGTGGTTTCCTATTGACCCACGGTACCCATGTGGTTTAGCGGCCATTCTAATTTCCCTGAGGAAGAAGGAACTGGCAACTAAACCAGTTATTCTCTAGCGAACCCCACGGTTTAAATGTTAAAAAAAATATAATAAAAAAAATTTCAATCAGAAAGGCGGGATTACTGCATTACCAGAAGCTATAACCACTTCCTGAACCTCTTTCTGAAGCGTCACGATATACAGTTTGCATTCCAGAAGGAATTCCAAGGATTTCAGCTCAGTACGAGTAATAGCATCTACTAATTTTTTTACACTATTTTTGCCAAATAAAAAAAACAAAAACAAATCGAGCCACCAACATATCTTAACAATTCTTTCAAAATAAAATATTCTAATAGCCTATTAACATACCCGTGTAATTGATGGACACAACCTCTTTTCCTCAAAATACGATGGCTTCATGTAAGGTCGACTCTTGTTCTGTCCTCTGGCTCTTTTTTTATCTTGCTTTTCCTCTTTGCTTTTTTGGCTCTGCTCATCGTTCCCTCTGCCTGCATCATCCAACTTAATCCTTTTTGCTTCCGGTTCAGTCAGCTCATCTGTAGTTACCTTACTTCTGGCCTCGTTGTCACCTTGCTCCAAACTAGCTCCCTTTGTCTCTTTGCCTTCGGCATCTATGAAAGAGTGAAATTGTTCCTTGGTAGTTAAATACCTAAAAGGAGATGCAAACACACACAAAAATAAAATAAAACCATATTAATTACAAACACACAAGTTAAACTGATATTTTGGGCTGCATTTGTTGTAATCAAAGTTTGCATATAGCCTAGGTCAGTGACTCCAAGTCAAGTAATGGTTTAGTAAATGTAGTTCTTTTTTTATGTAAAAAATATATATTGCTAATTGTGTTGTGTCCACTAGAATCTAGTGTTTATGATTTAAGCGCCTTCCTACTAAGACCGCGATTACAGTGGTGGGGCGCATGCTCGCGATGTCGGAACAAATTCATGTAGACCAATGAAGGCGCACATAGTGCGCGCGATCAAGCACTACGGAGCGACAGATAACAGAGGAGACAAATTAAATTGTTTTTGCAGCGCGACGGCCACGTCACGCGAGCGGTTCAGCCAATGAGGGCGAACCCGCCCACGGCTCCCGATCACCTCCAGCCTAGTACATGTTTCCAACGCTCACGCTGACATAATCGCGGCCTAAGCTGTGAATGGGGGATGTAAGGGGTCTTTTGACACTTCAAATGTGTCATATGGCGGAACACTACTATGGTTGTAATATTCGTTGGGATGTAATGAGGAAGAATGTATTAGAGTCAGCAAACCATATATAACAATGTTCAAACTTTGGATGCTATGTGTAATAAACTGTCTGACTATAAGAACTGAATTTGCAGAGGGAAGAATTTTATGGAGCAATAAGATCCTGAAAGGTTGAACTAATCTATTGCTTGTGTCCATAGGTGAATATACTACTGATATATATATTTTTAGAAAGACTTTATACTACAGATGTGGTAGGCGTTACTGCACCCGCTGGTGTGTCAGCCCCGCCCCTGTTTTTGCACACGACTAATGACTTTACAATGGTGTCAGCTCCCACTGGAGCGTTGTGTCTTGCTGCAACATGCTAGCGGGAGCATAAACGGCTGCTCATCTGCAAGTGACACAAGTATGTGCCCTTTGACCATTATTTGAAATCTGTATGACTAAAAATTGTTTACCATAAGTGCAAAGACAAACAGCCACTTTCCTAAAGCCATCTTGTCATTTCCTGTCAAAGTATGTTTAAACATTTTATGGAATTTCCAAGGGGCATTTTTAAATTGTTTGCCATTTATATTTAACCTTTGGAATGCCTACACACTTACCACTGTTCAACCAACTAATATTTACATTATAAGGTTCCTAACATGACTAAAGGGCACTAGATAGCCCAGCAATATAAAAGACGCAATACAAAATACACACACACACACACACATATATATATATATGCAAATACAACTGTATGCTCATCTGCATGTCTTAGGGGCAGGTCTGCAACCCCGCCTTTCCCCATTATCACCCAGCATACAGCACTTCCACTGCAGCAAGGGATTCTGGGAAATGACATGCAAATATATATATATATATATATATATATATATATATATATATATATATATATTTGGGCAATTTTAGGAAATAAATCTGTAGCCCACTACGTAAATAAAAACTACAATGACTATATAGTTAAATCCTATATTTATATTTACAGTATATTGATCCAATGGAAAGCAAATAAAAAAACCCAGTGAAATATTATCCAACGATGTCTCATAAGGGGAAATATAAATTCCTTCTAGTAATGGCAATCAGACCTCTTCCTGTGTTTGCTTATCTGGTATATCCCTGTATACTAGGGGTGGACAAAAATATAAAAATCTGAGGAGCCATAATGTGTGTGTTTTGGGGGAGCTGTCACTGCACTTCCACACCCACTTTGGTGGCAGGTATGTGTATCAGACATACACATACTGACTAAGCAACGCAGCTCTGACTGACCTTGTCAGTCATCCCCACGTCCTGCAACAGTGCAGCCAATGCTCACGCTAACAAAAGCAGAATAGGTTGCACTGTTGCCGGTTGCAGTGGTCACAGCACAGGCGCCATGCGTACATTTTAAGGTGCTTGGGATGCTAATACATGAATATTACAAGTAAAAAAGTGAGGTCAAAAGAGCGAGTCTTAAAAAAAAAAATTCTGATGTAGAAGTATTCATTGTTCCCTCTTTACACATTATGATGGGATATAAGCGCTGCAGAATATGTTGACGCTTCACAAATAAACGATAATATTCTGCGTTAAAACGCAATGTGTTATCAGTAGGTAAAATGAAATCTGGTACATGTGTACAAAAAAATAAAAAAAAACTAGGAGGTGGTGTGTAAATATTAAACGATCATTGTCTTGACCGAGCATCATCACATTTTTATGCTTACTTTGGTTTAATGGCAGCTACACCCCGATCCAGGTTTACAGTCACAGCTTCCAGTTTGCCATTTGCTTGACTCTGATTGTCTCCTTCCGCCATTCTGGAAGAAATATATATAATATAAATACATGTGTATATTCCCAAAATATTGCACAGCACAATATGCAAACTCAGCCATAGAGCCCCTCTCCTGCTGCTTTCTGAGGTTTTAGCTGAAGCAGTAGTAACAAAGCACAGCTATCCAGGTTTTGACAGGCAGAGCTTCCAAAATCAAGGACGTGGAGAACAGACATAATTATGTTCCTATTGAGTCAAAATTGGGGGTGCCAATTGCAATAAAATATACAGTATTTCACCAAAATCTTACTTCTACCATCTATACAACTCCAAGACTGACAGCATATTCGATGGTTTAGTTTGCATATACACAATCATAACTGCAGTTTAAACACTGTATGAGATGTGGATGTTTGGATAAAAGTATATGAAATATGTGTGGGATCTTATTTCGGAGTGATCTTTTAGTCTTCCAATAAAATAAATGAAGATTGAATGATCATACAGTGGTTAGTAGATACCGCTCAAATACAGACTTAAAGCACATCAAAAAGAGCCTGATACTCCATTGGCCAATGCCTTTCCAGCAAGGCATCTCCAACTACATCTAATGTTTTAGTATTATTTACCTATGACAATTTAAAGTATTGTCATGTGGGCACATTATATTAACATTTACAATCCACAATTTGTGCACATTGTTTCCTACAGTTTGAGTATGACAGGCATAGCAACAACATGCCAAGGCACGGTTGGGTTGGCACTAAACCTGCAGTTAACTTTGAGGAAAACTAGGATTATCTCTTCTCTTTTCATTAACCTGCATGTGATTGAGGAAACTGTAAAAAAAAAAATGGAAAAACAAATATTTTCATTTAATGTATATACTGATATTTTAAAGTTCAGTTTACTACTATGCAGGGTGATCTTACATCTCCCCCAGTGACACCAAGCAACACTCACATGGGGCAGAACCAGCTCCAAGCTGCAGGGCTCAGTGTCTGCTTCACAATAATGCCTTGTTCCCATAATACACCCAGAACCTTAGGCTGTCTGGTTCTTACCCCTTTACAAATATGGCTGCGCTTATAGTGACGGCGACATCACGCTGCGGTCGCTGGAAAAATCAAATTGACTTGACTTCCAGCGATTGAGACCAAGCCGTCGCGCCGCTTCTACAATAAGCGCACGGGACGGTGGCAATACATTTGTTTTGTGGGCACAGCCTACGTGAAAGTGATCTTAAAGGCGCTTTACACAAAAAGTGCTCACTATTCTTAAAGTGACAAAATATAAATGTAATAAAATATTGTGAAAAATAAAAGTGCAATAAATAAAAGTTGTCACTCCCTGCTCAAACCCTATGGTAGGGCCTGTCGCCATCCCTATGGTTCTTATACCCCTTCACAGCTGGAGAGGACAGCAAGACATTGTGGGCAGTGCCGTGCTCTGCAGTGCTACTGTCTCCATAGCAGTTAATATAATTTCATGCAAAGTGTTTCCTTACTACTGCAATACAAGTCACATATACACACACAGGCAGCGTGTCTCTGCTGTAGTGTCAGTCCTGCCTGTGTATCTCAGTCTGTATGGCAGCGCAGCAAGCTCCAGTCCCCTCCACTCTCCACGCTGAGCCAGGAAGAGGAAGCCAAGGCGGGTGCATACTCATTTACAATTCCCCACAGCTGCCATGAGTTTCTCTTTGTCAGTCACCGGATAGAAACTCGCACCCCCAAGCCACGGGTTCCTCCTTGATTCCCCTGCTCTGAGTCCTATGCTTTGCAGTGATGTCAGTGCAGCCTCACATCACTCCTGATGACATGAAATCCAGGGGACATGTACTGCACACAATTAATATGTCAGTCATGTTACAAAGGAAGCACTGCAGGTTCAATCAAAATTAAATACTTGTTCTTAAATATAGTTCAATGTAATATTAAGAATAAAAAGATGCATTAGCTGTTTGAATCACTTTATTTCACGAATAATAATGTAGTTAAAAATGTATACTATTTTTATTGGGCAGATAAATGATTTGCTGTAAATAGTCTGACTGCACAAAAATATTGATTTTAACACACATTTGCAGGTTATCCAGCCTTGGTGTAACCATCACAAGTTGCACACCTCCCTTCCTAAAACATGTGACATGGCTTCAGCCTGAGATTAAAGGCTTTTCTGCTCAAATGCTGCACGTCTAATGATAGTTTGCTATTGCAGAACTTTTGTCTAAGATGGCAGAAAAAACATTTATTGAGATTGTAAAACATCACCGGTGTTCACTACACACATTTATTGTCTTTATTGTGTTGTATTTATGGCTGATTACCCTCATTTTGTGTTTTACGTCGACCACACAATAAATTCACGTTCAAACTAAAATTTGAAGTTCGGTGGACGTCAATTTTTATTCTATACAACACTACTAATCTGTGACACCTTGGTTTGGATCTTTTAGGAGTGCCTCACTACACTGACTATATACATACATATATATGTGTCACATATATATGTGTAAATATATATATATATATATATATATTTATTTCCCTTCAAAAACATATACTGTATATATCACTAAAAGTTATGTCCCCACTGTGAATATTGTCATGTTAATGTGTTGCGATTACTCCATATTACAGACAACCACTATATTATTATTACTGGTTTTTTTTAATGACTGCAGTAGGCTACATTAGTAGAAATCTGAATGTTTCATTTTGTTTGCAATACACGGCTGCTTGTGAAGCACAGTGAATGCATAGTACATGCAATCTCTCAGCCAGGCTGTGGCAGCTGCTGCTGCTTTGTGTTGCAGGAAGCACAGGGTCAGGGCACTGAGCACAGCCTCCCGGAAGTTATTGTACTTATCCATCACCTCCCCTGTCTGCTGCAAGGGGATCTTGGTACAGAGTTTCCCTGCATGTTCTTCCTTGTTGGCTGTTTTATTTGCGAACCTCAGAAGCAGAGACATGGACAGAAGATGGGCGCAGCACCTCTGCACCCAGATCCTGCTCAGCCTGTGCATGGTTTGGGGGACCCCCACCAGCGCACCTGCACCATCCCCTATCACTCGACGTAAGGAGCTGGGGTGGGGTCTTGCTCTACTAAAGGGTCACAATCTCAGCAGAGTTTAGGGGCGGGGTAATGGGTAAATGCCACAATACTGTCACCGCTCCGTATCACTGCTAGTGAGAGCTCGTTGCAGTAAGATGTGTGGGGTAAATGAAGCAGATTCCTTTATCTTCCATTGACTTGTACAGGAATTAAGAGGGAGGGGGTTGATTCAAGGGAGAAAGTAAAACAATGAGATATATATTTCAATTAAAAATGGAGTCAACCTGCAAAATGGACAACATGATAAAACTATTTCCATTGAGATTTGAATGGGAAAAAATGAAATCTTCTCTGGCACTTAATACTGTATATTAGTAACATCTTACTGATTAGATTCAGTGGATAAAAATAAATAAATAATAACATTGTGAAAGTGTTGGTATCCATTACATGGTCTAGTATAACTGTGTTAGTAAACATGGTAGGAGACTGCTCACATGATCCTGATGGCAACTCTACTTCCTCGGAGGTCTTTACATGTGCACAGGTATATCCCTCATGTCCCTGATCCACATGTAAACCCTTTGGAGGAAGCAATATACTGTAGCCTGCATCTGTCTTAATCTCCTTGCTATGGTATGAAAAAGTTTTAGGGTCTGTAATGGCAACTTCACCTTGGAGCCCACATGGGAACTCTCCCCACCCCCAGCGCTCACCTCCCCATGAAGTTATATATAATAAACACACCACAATGATCTGGAGATACAAAAGTCTGCAGCGTTTATTAAACAAATAATGTACCCTGGTAAGTGCCAACCCTACCAGTGTGCTCTACCCCCAGGAAAAGGCAGATGGTACCAACCATGACTCGCAAAACCCACCAAGTCAGGCACCGCACCAGCTCGGCCATCCTCCGAGACTGGGCCCCAAGGAATCATGCACAAATAAGCCCTACCCACTCGCCAGCCCCAGCTACCACAGGGCTTACCGGCCCTATAGAGCCCCTGCCTGGCAAGGTTAAAGTGCACTTACCTCCAAAAGCTGCCGCGACAAAGGCAACAACACGCCTTTAACTGCCCAACACAACATGTTATACCTTAAGTCTTTCTTTTTCTTCCTGTATTATTTTTCTTTATTTTTTTTTCTAAAGGAAACAACAAATACAACATTTGACAATTTTAACTACAGCAGGGCCCCGGGTATATGGCGGGTTCCGTTCCAGGGGCCCGCCGTATAGTGAAAATCGCCGGAAAGTGGATCCAGCGATTTTCAGTGATTTTGCATGCCCGTTCTGCGCATGCGTGGCCTATGGTCTGCGCATGCGCGCCGGGCGCAACCGCCCGTTCTGCGCATGCGCGACAGAAAATCAAAGATGGCGACCCCCTTCTCGGTGCCGCCGTATCGGCGGATCGCCGAAAAGCGAAGCGCCAAGAAGCGGGGCCCTGCTGTATACACAATAACTGTATCAATAAACAAAAAAGGGACGTGGTGGGCGTGAACTGTAATGGGGAACCAACTGATTCTCCTGCTCGCGTCTGATCCAAAATACTTCCCAAGCCCCTCCCCCTCCACCCACGTCACCAACTGAAGCTCCGAGAGGGGGCAGGTGAAGTAAGCGTGTGGCCAGATAAGGCCTCGGGCCGCGCTGATCCGCGCTCCTGCTCTGCCTCGCCTGCTCGAACAAGAGCTTTTTTGCATCCTGGCAGGCTAGGCAGTGAGCGTGCTTTGGGGGCGGGGCGGAGGCGTAGCGGGAGGCGGGGCTAGTCCCTCACTCCCATTGGCTGTTTTTGGTCACGTGACCGCTCCTCCGCTCCCATCTGCGCCGAAATTCAAGCAAGCCTGTCTCCTCAAAATATCTGAGCCTCCGCACGCATGCGGAAGCGGCTGCTAAAGCCGCGCTGATAACAGATGCAGGGGGTGAGTGCATCTGCTCAGCACGGCCTACTGTACTATGTCCCAGGCCTAAGACCACAGGGGGAGAGGGAAAAGAAGTGCTTAGCCCTGGCGGTCATGTGACCTGTCTCCTATGGCTGGGGCCAGGCTGGGAGCGTGCGCACTGGTGCCGTAACATCATGTGCCCTGCTCGGCCTGGCGATTTCTGGCCAGCTAGTTGCGCGCATGGTGGCACAGCCATGACGTCACAGAGCTGGTTCGCCCTCAGTGGGCGAACCGCTTACGTGACGCATGATGCGAGCAGCCAAATCAAATGTGGCTGTCTCGCCAAGCGGCACGTACACGCGCACACACCCTGGACGAGCGCATTCAGAGTTATCACTCTGATCACGCCGAGCATAAGCGCGTGCGCGCACGCTTCACCCTGGCCGCAGCCTTAGGAGCTCATGGCTGCTTTTTGAAAAGTGTATAGTATACATTTAGTAGACTGAATCAGTGAATATAACAATATTTCTCCAATTCACAGGATTAATTACTGAAGAAGTGAAGTGAAAGGTAGCGGCTATTTACTCAGCAAGAAGACACTTGTTCAGCTTTATTTAACTAGCAACCTCATAAATAAGAGACTTATGCAGCCATATTTAACCGACAACAGAATAAATAAAATACTTTGTTCAGCTTAACCCTTACCCGAACAAGCCAGCCACACTACCCATACCTTGCCAGCCTAACCTTCATATACCACACCTAACACTTACCCTAATAATGAACCCTGATATGCGTAACAATAATAATCTAGTAGAAAATCATTGCCGGCTATTAAGGGGAAAGGGCATTATAAAGCCGGGTAAATACACACTCTTAGTTAAAAGTTGGCAGTGTGAACATGGAGTATTAATAATAAAGCCCTTAAGAGAGGGCTGGCGCCCCCTTTGCCTTTTTCACTATTCTGTGTGGGTGTCTTGGGGAGATTACTTACTGTGCAGAGTTCAAAGAGTGATCTTGACGGACCTCGTGTCGCCTTAGTCAAAAGGCTATTTGCCTATGAAATTAGCAGTGTTGGTCTAGGACTTTTGGCTGCCTGGCGCTCCACTGGCACTACAACTAATCGCCGGGCAGGTCGCCTCTTGACATTTCACCACGCACCATGCCCCGCTTGCCCTGCACTTTTTATTTCCTGTGTTTTTTTTCTCCCTCTCCTTTCCTCTCTTTCCTTCCCCATCCCTGTCTTTTTCCCTGTTCCCATATATATATATATATATATATATATATATATATACGTTGTCCCTCTGTTGCTGTTTGACGTTATATGCATCGTTAATGTTTAATTAAATTTTACTTTTTGGCTGATCCTTTATTAGTTCTTTTTTCTTTGTGTGCTGGGAACATTTATGTTCTATTTGATTATTTGAGAGGAACGAGGGTCCTCTCTGTTCCCATCTGCACCCGTTATTGCTACACAGACTTTCTTAGTGTGTGCTGTCTGTACTTACTTTGTTACCATCTAATGTCCCGCATGGCTGCCGCCGAGCACCCTCAAAGTCCCGTGCGTCCGCCATCTTTAAATGTCCCTCGTGGGACAGATTTAAAGTGTTGCTGCGGACGCACGGGACATTGGATAGCGGCCGTATTGAAATTTAATGATGGAGTCGGAGCACGGAGAAATGTCAAGCAGTGGCCTGCCCGGTGATGAGCTGTAGTGGCGGCGGAGCACTAGCGCTTTGGTCGTGGCCAAATGTCCCATTCCACTGCAGTTGACCTATAACATATAAATGCCCCACATTTTACTTAGAAGCAGAAATAATTGTAGTTACAGCACAAATTTCAGACATCTCGCCATTCCTGTTAATCTAGAGTCAACGGCTCACCCTTACTGACATAACATACATAACAGTTGACTCAATACAAGAAGATTACATTGACAAGCTACCTGCATGAGGTCTGTATTTGCATTACAGTATCTTAGATAAATGATGTTGCAATCTTTGGAGCCATTGGATCATTATTCCTGGGAAAACCCAATGGTCATATTGATGCCCTGAATATCATGTGTGTTGGTGGAAAGAGATCACATGTTTAGCTCCTTTCTTATAGTTCACTGTATGACTCAGGCTCAGCTTGTACATTTTATCTCTTTCATTAAGCAGCAGCCCACCGCTGCTTCTTTTTCGGTAACTGAACTGGGGGGTCCTTTGCAGCTGGAACACAATTTACTCTGATATCCAGTGACTCCCCTGGTTCCAAAGATATTGGTGTTTTATCCACATTATACCTACAGCAGGGGTGGCCAATAGTCCTCAGTGACTGAGCCACCTGTGCTGAAGCAGGGGTATCTTTAAAACCTAACCTGTTGGTTGAGGACTGGAGCGTCACACTTCATTCAACGTCAATGGAAAGCCTCAATTTCATAAGAAGATGACATTGTGGCTTTATATTTGTGAGCCTGGCAGCCATATAGACTATAACATATATTTTAACTGGCAAATGTACCTGATTTATCTATTGGGTCTTCTGCAGTTAGACCATCTCAGTTCTGCCATGGTTCAGGTACTGAAGAAAGTAAAATACATTTTAGTAGAGAATTGCTTCTTAATAAGGCTGCGTCCCCCGTGCCATGGACCATGCTCATCTATAAGCATTGGCGTTCGGGTGTCCGTCAACTTTTTCTGTCAGAGTGGGGGGGGGGGGGAGGGAGGGGTGGCCAAAACACTGATTGGCTGAGGAGGTCATGACACCTCAGCGCGCCTGAAAGTCAATTTAATTTGTCTCGGCAAGCGCCCAGCACCCGTGAGGCCTGGGACATAGTAAAGAATTTGGTGCTGTTGCTTGCTGCCGCTCGCTCTACCAGGAGCTTTTTGCTGTCCTGGCAGAGGAGACAGCAAGTGCGCTTGGGAGGCGGGTATCACTGTGTGTGTGTGTCACTTGGTAGCTGTCAGTGTGTGTGTGTGTGTCACTTTGAAGTGGTCTGTGTGTTTGTGTGTCACTGGGGAACCTGTGTGTGTGTATATGTGTGTGTATATTATATAATATTTTAAAAATTAAAAAAAAAGACATGTTGTGAGAATAAATTATTTATTAACATTGTGCAACTTTGATAAATATATACACACACACACACACACACACACACACACACACACACACACACACACACACACACACACACACACACACACACACACACTGTGCTGCCTCTACTCTGTCTGGTCTGGTGGCTCTGCTATCTCAGAACCCAACACAGTAGTTAAAATGCTGGCTGCAGCCCCATTGGATGGGAGCGGTCACGTGACCGCTCCTCCGCTCCCCCAAGCGGCAAAATTTCAAACCTGCCTGTCACTTCAGATTTTCTCAGCCTCCGCACGCATCAGCACGCATGTGGAGGGAGAAACTATAGCCGCGCTGATTACAGATGCAGGGGCTTTGTGCATCTGTTCAGCGCGGCTCAGCCCGCCTCAGCAACGCTGATTTTACTATGTCCTAGGCCTGAGCGTACGTGCACAATCATAAGCGCGTGGCCGGAAAAATTAAAATTGATTGTACTGACCGCGCCACACGCAGTCTTAGGGTTGCCCGGTGGCTTCTGCAAAAATACTGGACGCAATGGTAAAAGATGCGACCCCCCACAATACATATACCCCTCCGCCCGCATACTCACAGCTCTTCTCTGCACAGATCAGCTGCTGCAGATGCCGGATAAGTGCTGCTGTTGGGGAAAGAGGGGGCTGCCACTGCGATGCTGGGCTCAGGGAGAGCTGGGAGAGTTATCCCAGCTCTCCCCCTCCGGCGGGCACGTAGACCCTGATCGCGGCGGACTTTTTTAAAAAAAATTAGCGCGACCCCGGTTATAACGCGGTCTTATCGGGTGGCCCCCGAGGACCGCGTTATAACGGGGTTCAGCTGTACATAAAAAAAATACACACCCCCAATACATATAAAAAAAATACACCCCCTCCCCATTACATATAGAAAAATACACCCACCCCCAATACATATAAAATTCAGACTTACCTTGGGGATGGTCTCGAGTAGGGAGGGGGGGTGATGGTGGCTGCAGAAGGGGACTGGCTGCGGGGGGTGGGGCGGTGGCTGGTCAGAGCAGTTGCCGCCGGCCCCGGTTCTCCCCCAGGTGCAGGCTTCTCCCTCACTGTTTGTCCCACGCCGAGGTATCCCATGCTGATTTTTAGAGACGCCCTCTTATTCCCAGTGCACAAACTCAATAGGCCTACACACCAAATAGCACTGTACTGAATTTCAGCTTTTAATCTTGTATTTCATCAAAGTCCTTTTCTAAAGTCATTTTTGTATGAACTATTTAAGAGCCTTATTCCAGAGGAGCATAATCATATTCCCCTGCGACCCCTGCCGGCTGTCCCCCCCCTCCTCGTGCTCCCCCCCTCCTTACCGTGGCTCTGGCGTCATGACGGCAACGTAACGTCACATGACCCCGCGGCGTCATTTAACGTTTCGTCACCAGAACCTGTCTGAACCAAGGTAAGGAGAAATTACAGAAGCCTTCGCTGCTTCCCCGGCATTTAATTTAAATGCCTTCAGGAAGTGCGCAGGGCCTCTGTAACCCCTGTGCCTCCCCTGGGGGCACGCCCCCCAGTTTGCACACCCCTGCCTTATTCTATACATTGGAAAGTAACCCTAAAATGTTCAAGTACATAAATAACAAACAGATTAGAAAATAGAATAAGAGGCCCTTTCAGTGTGAGATGGGCAGGGAAACTATTGGAGATAAGGAGAAGGCAGAGCTAGTAAACAAATTATTTGCCTCTGTATATAACATGGAGGAGCGAATTGCAAAACTATTACAAGAGAAAGCCACAACCTCGATATTAGCTAACATTTGGTTAACAGAGGAAGAAGTGCAAAGATTTCTTGATTTAAATAAAGAACCTGCCCAGTGTTCTGTACCCAAGAGCTTGTATGTAAGTTCAGTAATAGCTAGGCCAATATATTTATTATTCAAGGACTCCATTTCCACAGGCTCACTACCACAAGGTTGGCATCAATGGTGTTGAAGCTACTTGAATGTTTATTGAGGGGTATTATTCAGGAACACATTTTGGATAACATTATTAAAACTAGTTGGCATGGATTTATGAAGGATAAGTCATGCCAATGTAACCTTATTAGTTTATTTGAGACAGTCAGTAAAAATGTAGACCAAGACAATGCAGTTAATGTGGTCTACATAGATTTTTCAAAGGCTTGTGATGCGGGTGCCACAGTAGAGATTAGTAGTGTACAACGTAAATGAAATTGGTTTGCATGACAATATGTGTACCTGGATTGAAAACTGGTTGAAAGATAGACACAGGAGTGTTGTCATAAAAAGAACCCTTTGTGATTGGGATAAAGTTGTAAGTGGAGTCAGGATGTAATTTCTCTAGACAAGGATTTGTATAGACTGGAAGCTTGGGCAGGTAAATGACAGAAAAGGTTTAATACAGACAAATGTAAGGTTATGTATTTGTGAAGCAAGAATTGTCAGGCTACATAAAATACAAACTAAATTGGACAAAATGAAGTCAATGCTTTATGGTGAAGTATTTAGGCATACTTTTAGAAGATTGGCTTATCAATAGTGCATAATGTTAGGCAGTAGCTGCAAAAGATACTAAGATTTAATGCGTACAAATGTGTTATGGGTGGAAGGGAAGGCGGAATCATTCTGCCACGGTACAAATCCTTAGTAAGTGGTAGGTCCGGGATATAATCCCTATGTGAGGGGCTCAGCAATCCTATGCATATGTATAGAACTCAGGAGTATGTGATTATAACCAAGGTATCTGGGCATGCATGAATGCTGCTGTAGACTCACAGGATAATAGAAGGATATACTAGTACCAGTAATACTGAAGAGCAAACACAGATTTCTATATATACCATAAAAGTCTAATGTGTATCCCCAGTAAGACAGGTGTACATGATCATAGTATATAATCACTGTGAGAACTGACTTTTGTAAGCAGCAGCCCAGGCCTTGGTAATTGCGTGCATCACGCCCAGCATGCAGGAAGAAATGGTGATCCCGTGGGGTCCGGTGGCGGAGCACAGCTGCACAAAGCAATGGGGGCTGCAACCAGTATTAAGTCTAAAACAATTTATTAGGTGGTCATAAGAATACAAGTTCTTATACGGGATCACCATTTCAAATCCTTAGTAAGACCACACTTTGAATGTGAAGTACAGTTTTGGTCACCACTCCTTAATAAAAGACATTAATGTACTGGAGAAAGTGCAGAGAAGAGCCACCAAATGAAGAAAAAAAAAGGGGGGGGGGAGGGGGGTTGGAAAGTCTGACTTATGAGGAAATGCTATCCAAATTAGCTGTGCTTACATTAGAAAAGGGAAGAAAATCAGGGCTAAACGGATTTGCTCAATAAACTAATTTATTGCCAATAGACTTAACGTTTCGGCCACACAGGCCGTTGGCAGATTATGCCATTTCTGCTTTTGAGAAAGGCCTGTGTGGCCGAAACATTAAGTCTATTGGCAATAAATTAGTTTATTGAGCAAATCCGTGGAGCTCTGATTTTCTTCCCTTCGTTATACCCTGGATTGATACAGAGAATCCTGAACCAGGAGGGGTTGTATCCCCCTTTTTATTATTATAATAGTGTGCAGCAATTTATCATTCTTCTATTCTTACATTAGAAAAGCCAGTCACTAGAAAAAGTCCTCCTAGAAGGACAAAACGTCGTATTTTGGTGCTATTATGATACATTAAATATTTTTGGAAAATCCGTTTTGTGCCCTGGATCATCAATTATTACTACTAACCCAGGATTTTCAGGCAGATTTCCCTGAACCAGGAGCACCGGTTGTTGCAAGTATTTTATTATATACTTTTGGTGTGCAGCTTTGCTATTCATTGTTCTACATTAGAAAAGAGACATCTAAGAGAGTGATGACTATTTACAAATATATTTTCAAATGCACATCTATTTGGTATGTCTAGCTGAACTAATTAGTCACAACCCTCCCTGACATTTTTATTGTTATGTGATTGTGTTAGAGTTTTTAAGTCAGTCTGTATTTGCTGTGCACATCTGAAGTGTCTGTGTCGTTTAAAACTGGAGTTGAACTGGATTTAGCACTTTGTCAACAACCCTGCAAATGTGCAAATATACTTTTTTTAAATGCTCTGACAATTTCTGCACTATTTTAATAAGACTAACTTTCTAAGCTGCTGTGTACCCTTCGGTGCTACACTGCCCTCCCAGGCCTGATTTATACATCTGCTCTTTCAACTCGTACTCCTCAAATTATACAATACTGGGGAACTCTCCTCCTCCCTTTCTCTCCCTACTACCTGTGCTACATCTCTATATGCCATACCTGTTGCTTTTCCTGTTTGCAGTTTCCTCATTCCTTTGTAAACTTTTCTATTCTCTCCACCTTCCACATTCTACTCTTTCTATTCACATTTCTTCATCTCTACTTCTCTCCACCTTTGCCTGTGCCCAGAGACTGTACCACTATTTACATGCCTCTTTCCAAGCTTGTTCTACACCCCTCAATAAAAAGCACCCCCACAAATCCTCTTCCCACCCCTTCTCTTTCTCTCTCTCTCTCTACTCCTTCCTGCTGCTGGGATATCTCTCCTAATCCTGGACCTGGCCATACACACCTACTCTCGCCCATGAATCCCTGCCTCGTTCTTCCTCCCTGCTAAGGGTGTTAACCCATCTAACTTAACTATTCATTATCTCCCTTCAGTATCTGTTCCCTTGGGAAGTCCTGCTCTCTGACTTAAAACATGACCTCTTCTGCTCTCTCTTTACCTCTTTGCTCTACTAGAAACCTGGCTCTCACACCATGACTGCTGTGGAGGCTGCTGTCTCCTATGGTGGTCTCTTTCTTTCACACTCAACGTCCCAATGTCCAGGGCGGAGAGGGAGGTCTCCTCCTCTCGCTGCCAATATCAGCTCTGTCCAATACCTCCATCTGTTTCTTTCTGTTCCTTCTGAGGTTCACGCTTCCCAGCAATTCTACCCTCTCTCTTCACGTGGCAGTAATTTACAGAATGCCGACCTCTACAGGCTCTACCTCCTCTTGTCTCTCTGACTTTGAATCCCAGCTTTCCTTTCTTCTCTTTTCTGACTTTCCTATCCTTTTACTTGGGGACTTAAACTGTCTGATCCCTAAACTCCCTTGGTGTCCGCAGCAAAGCTCTAACCTGTTTCTCATCATACCTCTCCCATCGCACGTTTTCGGTCCCTGTTGCCAACACGTCTTCTGTTGATCTGTCTGTTGGCGTACCTCAGGACTCTTATGGAACCTTTCATTTCTCTCTCTCTCTACACATTATAACTTGGTGAACTCATAAACTCTTTTGGCCTTGGGTATCATCTATATGCAGATGGTACACAGATATGTCTTTCCACCCCTACCCTCACTCCTGCAATCCAGTCCAAAGTTTCCCTCTAAACCTGGCCTAATACCCCCCATTTCCATTATAGTAAACGGTACTGCCATCCATCCTGTCGCCAAAGCACGTTGACTAGGAGTGACATTTGACTCCTCCCTTTCTTTGTCCATTCACAGCATAGATACAGTTTGTTGCTTCTCCTCCTTAATATTGCCCAAATCAGCCCTCCCCTCTGTCAAGCTACTGCTAAAACTCTAATGCATGCCCTTATCCTCTCATTATTGTAACATACTACTAACAGGCCCCATCTCACAACTTTCTCCATTGTAATCTATCCAAAATTCTGCTGCTAGAATCATGCAACTTTCTCCCAGTCTCTGCTCATCTCCTCATTAAATCTCACTCATTGCTTCCCATCAAGTTTCAGATCACCCACAAAGGTCTCTTTCTTACCTTCAAGGCTGTCCACTTATCTGCTCCTCCCTCAGCTTTGATCTCTTGTTATGCCCCTGCTCTTCTTCTGCACTTTCCCCATAACTGTCTTTTTTCCATCCCACAGACTCATCTGCTCTCTCTGTTAGTGTCCCAACATGCCACCTAGATTGTGAGATTTCCAGGGCAGGGATTTCCTATTTCTATTTATTGTCTGATCATGTTTGTTGCAGTTATTGTATTATAATTCCCTGTACTGTATTGTGTCTCTTGTAAAGTGCCAAGTACAGCTGTGTGCCCTATATAAATAAAGATGTACATATATTCAAGGATAATGCATGGAACGTTTAAGGCAGGGGTGCGCAAACTTTTGTTGCTGCGCCCCCCTGCCTACTCTCCCCCAGTGCTCGTACCCTCCCCTTACCTTAGTGCAGCATCAAATGATGCCGAGGGGTCATGTGACATCACGTCACGTAACCCGCGACATCATTTGACACCGCGATGCGTCCCGGAGCCAGCTGAATCTCTGTAAGTTGAGTTGCAGAGGCCTCACGCGGTCCCCCAGTATTTAATTTAAATGCCTTGGGGAAGAGCGCGGGGCCACTATAACCGCGGTGCCCCCCCAAAAAAATATCTTGCACCCCTGGTTTAAGGGAACACTTTATCCCAATGACGGTATAAATAAAACTACTCATGGAAACTTTGATGGAAAATAGAATAGATACTGTTTCTTTAAGAAAAGGGTAAACATATTATAAGAAAGGAAATGCCAAAGGAATAAGCCAAACAAGTTAAACATAGGAATGATGTTGATCCAGAGAGAAATCTGATTGCCATTACTGCATTCAGGAAATAATATATTTTCTCCCCTCATGAGACATACCTTAATTATGTTTCACTAGGTGTTTTGCCTATATATAAATAATCAAATGGAAATATTACTGTCTGCTCATTTGCATGTCTTAGACAGATCTGCAACCCCACCTTTCACCATTATCACCCAGCATACAGTGCTTCCACTGCAGCAAGGGATTCTGGGAAATGACATGCAAATGAGCACACAGTGCCACCTTTTGCTTCAAAACCATATAACATGGTCCTCTATAAGCTTGTGCTTGCTGCATTTCACAGCTTTGAGCACAGCCTGGGTTAAGATGCATAGCCAGTAAACCCACCCACAGACAGCCGTTTTGACCTTAGTGGGTCTCATCAGTGTGGAGTTGGTTATACTGGCTTTGCAAAATGAAGCAGAGATAGGGTTCATCACACTTTAAGTTATGATGGGTAAAAAAAAGTGACAAAAAACCTCCACAGTAATGCATATAGCAAATGGAATAATTACTGTGTGCTCATTTGCATGTCTTAGACAGGTCTGCAACCCCACCTTTCACCATTATCACCCAACACACAGCACTTCCACTGCAGCAAGGGATTCTGGGAAATGACATGCAAATGAGCACACCGTGGCTGACATAGGTTGTACTCGATGGACATACCAGTATGTAATGCTTTGCATTATTTTTCAACATTAGACCTTTCCATGACCAAAGTGAACTAATGGTAGTGTCAAGTTTATTCGGTTGAATGTAGCTAATTGGCAAATTTGACAAATCACACACATACATTTGTTATTGCCATGAGAAGCATATGCTCAGCCACTACATGGGACTGCTCTTTTAAACAACTTAATTTAACAATGACTTCTTCAGCAAACACAGTTTTGCTCAAAAGAAACATTTTGCTGTTTTGGTTGCTTTGGAAGTTACAGTAAGTGAGTTTTTCATTTTCAGCAAGGATCCAGTGAAAAGTTTCCTCCACCTTGTTCATCCCACACTGTCTGTATCCGCCAATAAAAATAAAACAATGGTGGCTGTGCTTCTCTGTGCCTGTTCTTTTTCAAAAAACTGTGACGTCGCACGGACAGCAGCAGCTAATAAAAAAACTAAATCATATCATTTAATATTCATGGTTATAACTTGGATAGGTTTTACTGCTTAGCTAGTAAGGTGCTTACAACAGTCGTAATCTTTCAAATGAATGCAAGATAACTTTGGGTAAGAATCTGCAAACTTAAGGCGTTTTGTGTACTGTATTTATTTGCATAGCCATACCCAGAGTGCTTTGTGTGCGCACAACTTGACGATTAAAGTGACGGGCAAGCTGTAAAAGGCTGTATGCCACTCACTAGAGAGTTAGAGGTGTAGGTCAGGGGGTTCTCAACTCCAGTCCTCAAGACCACACTCCCCCCACCCCCATCAGATCAGGTTTTCAGAATATCCCTGCTTCAGCACAGGTCTTTGATTGAGCCACCTGTGCTGAAGCAGGCTCTTCAACTGAGCCACTGAGTGAGCCACTGGTGCTGAAGCAGGGATATCCTTAAAACCTAACCTGGGAGGGGGGACCTTTCATCTTGAAGACGAGTTGAGAATCTCTGGTGTTGGGGGACAAGGAAATGTCAGCAATTAACCTAGCTGATAAACACTGCCATCTAATGGAAAGCTAAAGAAGAACCACAACAGTGACCATATAGGTTTAACGTGCAGACCAAGGAGAAGTAAATACAGTGTAATGACCAAATGAATACTGTATGTTAACACTGGAAATGTATCCAATAATTATTAGAAAACACTGCAACCTGATGTTTACAGTGGATTTTACTGGTAATATTTAAGGTTGATTTCACCATTGTTCTTCTTTTCTTGAATTTGATAAGCATTTTTTTTTGGTTTTTTTTTTTTTACTTATTTTTGTGACATTTTCTTAAATTCAGTATTAAAAGTACTTCTAAATTATTGTGAAAATAAACACAAAGAAAATTATAGTGCAGTATGTCAGTGAATTGCACACTTACACATGAACATATTAGGACATAACAA
>NC_134484.1:406075293-406110293 GCF_040206685.1 Ascaphus truei | reverse complement strand
AAGAAATCATTACTTGTTTGTTCTGCTCTTTTTTGCACAATCAATTTTTGGTTCTCACAACGACAGTACCAAGAGTGATAGAAGCAGTGTTACATAATGACATAGTTACATAGTAGATGACGTTGAGAAAAAACATACTGTACAGAACGTCCATCAAGTTCAACCTATGCTAAATTTAAATGACATATACTTATCCTATATTTGTACTTGCAGTATATTGATCCAGAGAAAGGCAAACAAAAAACCCCAGTGAAATATCATCTAATGATATTTCATAAGGGGAAAAATAAATTCCTTCTTGACTCCAAATATTGCCAATCAGATTACTCCCTGAATCAACCTCCTCCCCATGTTTACTTATTTGGTATATCCCTGTATACCTTTCCTTTCTAAAAGGATGTCCAACCTTTTTTTGATGATATCTATTGTATCTGCCATCACAGTCTCCGCAGGGTAATGAATTCCACATTTTAACTGCCCTTACTATAAAGAACCCTTTCCTTTGTTGCTGGTGAAATCTCCTTTCCCCAAACCTTAAGGGATGATCCATGTCATTTGTACTGCCCTTCGAATGAATAGTTATTTTGAAAGCTCCTTAGCGGGATGCTAGTTACGCCACTAATTTTAATTATTATTACAATTGTTATCATACTCATCAGGGGTCTCCTGGAGCAGAACTGCCCTTGTCCTGCTTCTTTGAGACCTGTCCACAATTTGACTTAATTCTCTCATAAGGATAATGGGCCATATTTATCAAGCCAGTATTTCTCAAGGCGCCGTGTTACCCTCTGCCAAGGGTGCCAAGGCCTGTGGGAGAAACACTCTGCTGTTGCATCCCACAGTCTGGAGACTCTCTCTTCTCTCAGCCCAGCACGGAGAAGGCGGATCACAGTCTGTGATAGAGAAAAGTGATGAGTGTGGGAGGTATATTGAAAAGATTGAGTATGCTCTAAGACAAGGGGGTGGATGGGGTAAATGTGGAATATGTTGAAAATAAGGGTGAGTATGAAGTGTTTGTGTGTAAGACGAGTGTGGTGGGTTTGTGAGTGTGAGGAGTGTGAGTGTGGTACATGTGAGCAAGAAGGGTTGCGTGCGTTCTGATGAGCAGGGGGGCCTGAGATTAAAAAAAAGCTGTGTGTGCTGTGTACGCACATAGTAAGTGAAACTTCTTTGACTTTTGTCACAGAAATTGTATTTGTATTGGTGATGTTTTAATTAAAAATCAAAATACAATTTAATTGACAAAACGCAAATAAATTTGACTTATAATGCGCGTGCTCGGCACACATCCCCTGTATTAGCTATTTGCACTAAGTGTGAATTCCTTGTGTGTATGTGTGTCAGTCAGTGTGTGTCAGTGTGTGTGTGTGTGTGTGTGTCAGTCAGTGTGTGTGTGTGTGTCAGTCAGTGTGTGTGTGGGTGTATGTGTGTCAGTCAGTGTGTGTGTGTGTGTCAGTCAGTGTGTGTATGGGAGTCAGTCAGAGTGTGTGTGTGTGTGTGTGGGTCAGTCAGTGTGGGTCAGTCAGTGTGTGTGTGTGGGGGGGGAGGGTCAGTCAGTGTGTCAGTTAGTGTGTGTATGTGAGTCAGTGTGTGTGTGGGGGGAGGGGGTGTTGGGTGTGTGTGTGTGGGGTGTGTGTGTGTGTGTGTGTGGGGGGTGTGGGGATGTGGTATGTGGGGTGTGTGTGTGTGGGGGGGGGGGGGTGTGTGGGTGTGTGTGGGGGCGTGGGTGGGTCAGTCAGTGTGTGTGGGGGTGTGGGTGGGTCAGTCAGTGTGTGTGGGGGCGTGGGTGGGTCAGTCAGTGTGTGTGGGGGCATGGGTGGGTCAGTCAGTGTGTGTGGGGGCATGGGTGGGTCAGTCAGTGTGTGTGGGGGCGTGGGTGTGTCAGTCAGTGTGTGTGGGGGCGTGGGTGGGTCAGTCAGTGTGTGGGGGCGTGGGTGGGTCAGTCAGTGTGTGTGGGGGCGTGGGTGGGTCAGTCAGTGTGTGTGTGGGGGGAGGGGGTGTTGGGTGTGTGTGTGGGGTGTGTGTGTGTGGGGGGGGTGTGTGGGGATGTGGTATGTGGGGGGTGTGTGTGGGGGGTGTGTGGGGTGGGGGTGTGTGGGTGTGTGTGGGGGCGTGGGTGGGTCAGTCAGTGTGTGTGGGGGCATGGGTGGGTCAGTCAGTGTGTGTGGGGGCGTGGGTGGGTCAGTCAGTGTGTGGGGGCATGGGTGGGTCAGTCAGTGTGTGTGGGGGCATGGGTGGGTCAGTCAGTGTGTGTGGGGGCGTGGGTGGGTCAGTCAGTGTGTGTGGGGGCGTGGGTGGGTCAGTCAGTGTGTGGGGGCATGGGTGGGTCAGTCAGTGTGTGTGGGGGCGTGGGTGGGTCAGTCAGTGTGTGTGGGGGCGTGGGTGGGTCAGTCAGTGTGTGGGGGCGTGGGTGGGTCAGTCAGTGTGTGTGGGGGCATGGGTGGGTCAGTCAGTGTGTGTGGGGGCATGGGTCGGTCAGTCAGTGTGTGTGGGGGCGTGGGTGGGTCAGTCAGTGTGTGTGGGGGCGTGGGTGGGTCAGTCAGTGTGTGGGGGCGTGGGTGGGTCAGTCAGTGTGTGTGGGGGCATGGGTGGGTCAGTCAGTGTGTGTGGGGGCGTGGGTGGGTCAGTCAGTGTGTGTGGGGGCGTGGGTGGGTCAGTCAGTGTGTGTGGGGGCGTGGGTGGGTCAGTCAGTGTGTGTGGGGGCGTGGGTGGGTCAATCAGTGTGTATGGGGGGTGGGTGGGCCAGTCAGTGTGTATGGGGGTGTGTGGGTCAGTCAGTCAGTGTGTGTGGGGGCGTGGGTGGGCCAGTCAGTGTGTGTGGGGGTGTGGGTGGGTTAGTCAGTGTGTTTGGGGGCGTGGGTGGGTCAGTCAGTGTGTGTGGGGGTGTGGGTGGGTCAGTCAGTGTGTATGTGTCCAGCTGCAGCCAGTGGTGGTGTGTAACATGGCGCACCACCTCTCTTCCCCCCCCCGAGCCCCTGTGCCGCGCGGGTTGCGCCAGGGGGCCCGCGAATGCCCGCGTCAATGGAGGGTTGAATGGTGCCGCGGCCAATGGGCGTTAGGAGCGTGTGGGTGGAACGACGCCGCTGCCAGCCGCTTCTGCGCATGTGTGGCGTCCGTCAGCGGCGCCATCACAACTGCGCATGCGTGGCATGGCAGCAGTCGTGGAACAGTTAGGCGGGCCGTTAGGAGCGGCGGCGGCTATCGCCGCCGCATATGTCAGTAGCCGGGTGGAGGTGGGGGGTGTGTGTGGGGGTGCGGCGGCGATTAGGAGCGGCTCCGGCCGCCGCCACCGTATGTGACAGGGGACATGTGAGCGGAGTGGCGTCCATTACGTGATGTCACTTCCGTTTCACATTTCGCCCCCATCTATCCCGTTTTGTTCTACGAGGACTAGGTGCCACGAAAGAAGTTTCACTTCAAAAATCCGCCAGGGGTGGCCACTGTATTAAATAGTCTTCTACCATAAGAAGGGGTGAATTGGCTGTATGGTGTCTTCAAGCCCTGGAAAGTCCCCTATAGCAGACAACTGCTTAGTAAAAATAGTCCTTTGTCCATTTTGGGTTAGAATAAGGCACTGGAATGTAACATTCTTTTTAATTGATTGACGTGTGCAATGTTATCCTCCCGGGACATGTTTGGAACAATGGACGCTCATATAGGTGTAGCTAACATCATTTTTCTTTCTGGTGTGATATGTTAGTGTACAGTATATTGTAATATAATTTTCCAACATTTCCCTGAGCTTGATGGAGATCCACAAATCTAATTATATACATAATCATATATACGGCCTTCATTGGAAAATGGCTAACATGGCAGTAGCCAGCTAATGTCACAATAAGACATCCCAGTGCTAGCTGCCCTTATTGTTGGCTCGCGTTAGCAGCCATATTGTAATGAAGATGCCAGGTGTATATTGCAATACAATATATACCTGGTGTGAGGTAGGAGCAACGTGGTTCTCATAATAAACATTATGCACAGCCATTGCCCCTATCTGTCTCAATGGATACCCCGATTTTAGAGGAGTTATACACCTTATTGTGTCTCCTCTGGTCCAAAACTGTATGGTTTAATGTTATGATGCATGTATTTCTGCGGTTCCTTGATGTGCCAAGGAAGTCGGGCTTTGTTAATCAAGGAGCAGGAGGCATTGTGCTGAGGACCCGGTGAGAATGGGGATGGTGAGCGGTATACAGGTTGAGGAGGTGTTGACTCAAAGAGCGGAGCCTTTGTCCTGACCGGACACTGAGGCACCTATCTCTGCAGAGGGATATCTGTCCTCCAATGGGAACTGTTGTTTGATATGAGCCCTGTTGGCGCTGTTACCATTGGCTGGTTTGAAATCCCCACTTTACTTAAGTCCACTCCTGTGGGCTGTCTTGGTCTTCCCATCACTGGCCCTGGCACGGGTTGGTCCATCGCAGGCGAGCAATCGCTCTGTGATTGGCCAGCACGTAGCATCCATGCTGTGGTTGGTTGTTGCCCCGTTTACAATGCTTTTCTATGGAGACTGGGAAACTATGTTAAGGGTAGCTGATCTGAGCTTCACAGTTCTCTCTAAAATTAGTTAGCGTGTAAAGCTAACTACTGTAAGTGGTGTACTTCGAGGTTTTGCCGGAGACACCCAAGAACAAGATTGGTGTTGATCTGAGCAGGATAATTGAACTTGTACTTCTTCAAATAGCATCCCTGAGGTTTTGAGAGACCAGAACCCCTGGCATGTCTAAGTACTCCTGGGTAAGCCAACCAAAGTTGCACCTAGCTAGCTAGGATCCCCCCTCTGTAACCCCTGTTTTGGGGAGTGTAAGCTCTTTTCTGTTACTGTATTGTGCCTGTTGGCTGCGGACGCAATAAATACACTTTATTGAATGCCTTTGTCCTGCCTGGTGCCTTGATCCCAGTGAATTGTCCTGGTCTCCCGTGACACCTGATATCTGTCTTTAAAAATAAATAAATGTGTTAATCCCTTAGAAGCCATAGTGGCCATGACTGCATGCATTATGCATGCCTTCATGGCCACTAAGATAACAAAGGGTTTAATACAATACTCTACTACCTTACTACCCATTGAATAGCAAAGCAATTCTACCCCCCTAAAGTCACACGTTAACTTGAATGGCCTACTGTGGATATGCATTGAGGTTTTCCATACCGCTTTTGCATATAATTATCACTAACTGTCATTAAAGATAACTTTATAGCTGTCATAGCAATATATTGACACCAAGTTTCAATGCTTGAGATTGGAGAATCCCCGTTTGCACTTAGCATGGTGCTAACTGAAGTTGGTGCCTAATTAAGGAGTAATCAGAGTTGTGTTGCCCTAATTACTGGAACAGAAAAAGGTTACAAAATAAGTCTTAAAATAATAGCAAATTTGATCTCCTTCATTTACAGTCTCACAAACCCCAAAACTTTGCTTGAAATGATAATTAGGGACTAAATGGGAAGGACAACGTTTGGTGTATGGTTCGAAATAAAAGCCTTTTAAACTTCTATTTGCACCTGTATCATAGAGATGCAAGATAAGCTTCTTTATAGGTGGTAGCAGGCCTCATTGTTCCCTTTTGGTGAGAGCCATTAAATACTATGGAAACTCTGGAATATTCTATTTAAGTGTATGACTCTCACTTCTCTGTCATATTATATTGTAAAATCAGTATCTACTACAGTAATGCTGGAGAAGTTGTGGCAGAACTGCTATTTCATATCTGGTGGAAATTTCCTAAAATCTGTATTTTTTGGACAGTGGTTCTTTTGACAAGTTCAAAGTGGGATTTCTGTTGCAAGAGATCCGGGTCAGGTACTGCTAAGTCTGGAGAGTAATGATATCTGTGTTCACAAGGATCCCCTAATTCAGGGGAGCGCAATCTTTTTTCCCTGCGTCCCCCTGCCATCTGTACCCCTATCCTCGTGCACCCCCCTGCTTACCTTGCTTCAGATGTCCTGGCGTCATGATGTCACGTTGCCATGGCGACGCATGACCAGGTGCGTCTGAAACAAGGTAAGTAGAAGTTTACAGAGGCCCTGCAGTTCCCCCGGCATTAATTTAAATGTATTTGGGAAGCGTGCGGGGGCCTCTGTAAACCCTGCTCCCCCCGCCCGCAGCAAATCTCAGGGGGCGCAGCCCCCACTTTGCGCACCTCTGCCCTAATTAACCATCTCTTGATGGCATTGAAGGGCTGAATTCTGCTTTTGTGGAAACTGGAAGTCACTCCTAAGCTTACATATTGTTTTAATAGAATCTGACACATTCCAAGTATGGAAATAATCATACACAGGCTTCATGACCACAATAAAGCATTTATTAAGATGGTTTATGTTTCTTGAATACTGTATATTGATAAACACTGACTCTCAGCCACTATCTCTGAGAAATATTTAATTTATACAAGGGGTATTGTGCATATAATTTCTTGTCAGGTTCCACATAGCCATTTAAGCCCCATCCCATTTTTTATTAATTTTTTTATACAATATTGTATTTTTGATATATTAGGTATAGCTAACCAAATATCTGCACTGTTATTTTAACTTTATTTGCATTCAAATGTTTATATGCTTATCCTTAATTAGATTGTAAGCTCTTCGGAGCAGGGACTCCTTTTCCTAAATGTTATTTTTATGTCTGAAGCACGTCTCCCCTTTGTGTTATTTATATTATTTGTTATTTATATGATTGTCATGTATATTACTGCTGTAAAGCGCTATGTACATTAATGGCGCTATATAAATAAAGACATACATACATTATATATTCATATGTACAGTACGATATACAGATAGTAGCAAGACTTACTGTCTCCTGAGCCGCGGATGAAAAAGCAAAAAGCTGCTGCTCCGGAGATAGTGTCTGCTGCAGATGCATTGTGGGGGATCCTTGCTTCTGAATCAGAAACCCCTCAGCAATAACCCTCTGTCACCGGGGCAGCAATGGTCATGCAGCTTGCTCCGGTGCTGCAGACAGCAAGTCATGCTACATTTGCATTAACAAATGTCACATAAGAAAATCAATAAAATGCAAGTAAAAAAATAATAATAGCAAATTGGCAAAGAAGATACAGTAACAGCCACTCTATAACTGAGGCATCTAACTTCAGTTTGCTCCTGTATGCAGAGGTATCTGTTATAATCAATGGCTTATAGTCATCAAAGCCCAACCATAAAATATAATCCATAACAAATAATGCAAGGCCCGTTGGCCTACAAAAACCCCATAAAAAAACATTAAAAGTAATCCAGAACCCGATGACCTATTTGTAATCCAAGGCCATCTGTAACGTGGGATCTTCAATTTGGCCCAAATCCCTGGATTCTCTGTTGAATAAAGAATCTGCATCTGTATGTATTTCTTCTTTTCTTCTTCCAAGACATCTTTTTTCCCTCTGTATTCTTCACCACCAAATGTGGCCCTGTCTTCCAGTCTTCTACGAGTGCCCAGGCCTTTTAATGAGGCCACATCCTACATCAACGAATCAGATTGGTTGATGTACCAGGTGATTCCATCACAGATTTTACGAAGACATCACAATTTTGCCAACCAAGGGGGAGCTTGGTAATTTCTTGTATAGGGCTCTATAATAATTCATATTACAGAAGCCTATGGTAGAAATATTAGGCATGTGATGGTAATTAATGCATTATTAACTGTTGCATTAATTAATGACTAGTGCTAAAACCTCGCACCGGTCAATTATTACCTAAATATTGATGATTGGGTCATAAAATTGCAATAATAAGAGCCACACCTTTTTTTTTTTTCTTTTTTATCGGATGCGATATTAGCTTAGTTTTAATGGACTGATAACTCCAGGCCAATGTATCAACTGAACTGCTGCAACAGTTAAGTCTTCGGATGTGATTCATGAAGCCAAAATGCAAAAACCCTGCATCGCATCTTGTTGAATCCTGGTCTTAGAAGGCCGAGTGGTAACACAGACAAAGAGTGTACTGTATACAGATTATGGCGATACAATATTAAACAGAAAACAATAATAAACTTTTAAAGTACTATATATATTGACGATGTCCCCATTTCATGCAGCACACTTTGATAGCCACCCCCCTTACTTGAGAAAAAGATTATTAATAAGTGATAGTAGGTGAAAAAACATACATGAAGTGTCTATTAAAGTCCCCAAGCCTGCAAATGTAGCAAAGACAAGAAACCCAATTGAATTGCTCTATACAGTATGATAAATCACATTTTCTTTTTCTCTATTTACTCCTTTAATACACCAGATTTAAACCCAGGAGACTTAGATCATAGCTCTGTGGGATAATGTAGCAGGTGCGGTGAAAGGATATTTGACGCCCTAGGTGAACCTTGAGCTGTGCATCCCCCATCTCCACACCCCACACTTCACTCACCACTGGCCACCGAAATAGAGAGGGTGATAAGGATGCAGAGAGCAATACATGTGTTGGGGACACTATCTGTCAACTTACTTTTGCATACAAAGTTCAATACATCTTGTGCTGATGATGCACACTTTGGAACTTGTCTTGCAGTGGCTTACAATTTGCTGCACAAATCTAAGAGTCCCCATGTTGTAAATCTTGCTCTAGCTTCAAGCAATGTTCCATAATTTGCTTTGATGTTATATTCTGCAAACTGTGAACATTATAGAGGAAGCCAAACACAGAACTAATTTGATGCATCTGTGTGAATCTTCAACCAATTGTACTGCTGTAGCAAGGACAGCAAAATAAAAGTTCACTTTGAATTTTTCCCTGGAGCTCTGAATAGGCTCATCGTCTGCTTCATATGTGAACTGCTTCTTCTTTCTCCTAATATGGACCGGATCTGATTCCAGGTGTGCAGGTTTCTCCAACTCTTCAAGTTCACATCTATCTACCAATGTTTTCTCAAACCCTTTGTTACTCCTGCAGTCTACAAGAAACTTCTCGGTTTCTCTCATTTGCTTAATGGAATAATGTACAGTATGTCAAATTCTTTCATCTGAAGATTTTTGCTAGTCATAATGATCTCATAGAAGATGTCATACCACACAACAAGAGAAACCACAACCTTGAAACTAGAAATACTTTTTGCAAGAGCTTGTGCATCTACGGTATTCGTGAGGTATTGCCAGATGGGCCTGTTAATGGAGTGTCATTAGAGATTTCAATTAGTGCATCATGGATATCACATAGCTGATAGCAAAGAGGTCTAAAGGCATGAATTGTACTTTCCCTTCTTGTTTCACTCAATGGTTTCCGTGTAAGATTAGGCACATGGCGCATTAGAACGTCCCAACAACGCGTTGAAGCAGAGAAATACACATAAACACGTTGTACTAGGTCAAAGAAAGTCGTTGCCTCCAAGCACCACTTGGCAGCATCATTAACAACCAAATTGAAAGAATGTGAACTGCAAGGAACAAACAAGGCTCGTGGATTAACATCCAAAATTCTTTGTTCTTTCCCCTTCATATTGCTTCCATTATCATAGCCTTGCGTTTGTTTTCAATGGGCAATGACATCTCTTCTGACTAGTGAAGGATAGTCGACAGAGAAGCCCAATGCTTCATCACACATGACAGAAATACACAGTAAAATACTTATATATTCTCTTGAAAAAGGGTCATTTAGTTTAACCCTTTGGCCAAAGCGTTGTAAGCTTGCGAGCCACGTCAAGGCAGACACCTGTTCGCAAGTCCTAACACTACCAGATAAAATACTAATATACCTATATTAGGATTAAAATTCTCATTTACCTCTATTAGGAGGGAGAAAGACCACATTGTATCTATATCCAGTAGAATGAAAGGACCTACTAACTTGGGAAGTGGGGAGGGGCGGGCTTAAAACCTGGGAAGGAGGAGCCACCAACCCCCAACAGCTGAAACAGCTGAGAATGGGTTAATAGAACACAGAACCCCAGCAAGCTCTTTTTGGGAACCCCTGAGCCCCCACAAAATATTTGTATGTATTTAAGTGTCAAAATGGAGTGCTATTGAGCGTGGCATATGTATACAACAGACGACAGAGAAGCCCAATTCTACATCCAACATGAAAAAATACACAGTAAAATTCTTGTTGGGGGTTGGTGGCTCCTCCTTCCCAGGTTTTAAGCCCACCCCGCCCCACTTCCCAAGTTAGTAGGTCCTTTCGTTCTGCTGGATATAGATCCAATGTGGTCGTTCTCCCTCGTAATAGAGGTAAATGAGAATTTTAATCCAAATAGAGGTATATTAGTATTTTATCTGGTAGTGTTAGGACTTGCGAACAGGGTGTCTGCCTTGTCGTGGCTCGCAAGCTTACAACGCTTTGGCTAAAGGGTTAAACTAAATGACCCTTTTTCAAGAGAATATATAAGTATTTTACTGTGTATTTCTGTCATGTTGGATGTAGCATTGGGCTTCTCTGTCGTCTGTTGTATACATATGCCACGCTCAATAGCTCTCCATTTTGACACTTAAATACATATATACATTTTGTGGGGGCTCAGGGGTTCCCAAAAAGAGCTTGCTGGGGTTTTGTGTTCTAGTGAAGCATAGTGCCTGTCATACCAGCACCAGTTGTTTCCTTTAGTGGAACATATCCCAAGAAATGTTCCTTTATGCATACAGGCTCACAATTATCAATGTCTGAAGCCATGTACACAAACATAGGATTATGGTCATTTTTTAATGTGGCCTACATCTGGTGTACAATCTAGAATTATTGAAAAGTACTTGGCAGCATGAGCAGATTTTATGATTTATTCTCTAATGGTGTTGGATAAAACCAGAATCAGTTTATTCTGTATATCTTTCGCAAGGTAGTGTAGATGTGTCTCATTGTCTCTTATCTTATGAATATGCTCATCCATAAGTGGGTCAAACAAAGCTAGATATTCTACAAATTTAAGGAAGTGCCGATTACCAAAAGTTTTTCGTGTGTTCCCCGAAAGGCCAGATTTTGCATACCAAAAACTATATCACTTAAAAATCAGTTATTCTAAGATTTGCTAAGCAAAAAACTGCCACTCGTAGCTCAATGAACAGCACAAAAAAATACCAGAACTGACAGAAGTCCTGTAGTATGGTAGTATGGTGTATAGTTGTATATTCTGTGTGCTATCAGTAGCGCTGAAGATGCATGTATGTATAATGCTGGGGATGTGCCCGGCGGTTAATATTGGAGATAAAGACTCACAGAGTGTTAAACAGAATGAGCCTGGAGGCTCTTTGAGAACAACTGGTAGGGGTATGCACGGCAGAGGAGAAATGAATTACCTCTGAAGCCCAGTTCCATATAGAAGTTCCTCCTCAGTCTCTCTGAAGTCACGGTGAGGAGTGTGGCGGCTCCATGTGAAACACTGTTTCCGTATAACCTGGCAATGTGAATCTTGTATGACAAAGCCTGCAAAGCTGCTTCGCGTCCTCCAATCGGAAGGCAGGATACAGTGAAATAGCGAAGGATTGTGGGACAGCGGACCCAGGAAAAAGTATTTAACAACTCACCGGGTAAGTACAAAAATAAAACAAGTTTATTAAACTACATGGTTAAAAACAAAGAACGTACTGGGGACAAAAAAGGGGATTCTCCTCAGAGCGCTTTCTCAAGGAGTATTCTAAGATTTGTGGCCAATACCTTTCTTCTTGTTTTAATGATGCACACATTTCTTCATCAATTGTTTTTCAATCACAGTTGAAGTTCTTTCCATTTTTTGAAAATTCTCCAAATGTTCACGGCTTCTCTCGTGCTTTGCTGGAATTGCAGACTTGTTTTTCCAATCTTTTGAACCTTTATCAGAAAGAGATGAAACACCAGTCGTGGTTACTGACAAATACTGTAGCTTGCAACAAAAGCAAAACACAGAGTCCTTTGATATGGAATACTGTAGCCACTGACAATGCATTTTTCCCATTGGCAAGTCTCCTTTTTGAAATTACTTGTTGAGAATTTTCTTTGATTACCATCTTTAGGGAAATGAAACTGCTGAACTTTTTCTGGACCATGTTCCACCAAGATTTTTCGCAGACGATCATGACATTTGGTCAGCAAATATGGTCTAAGTTGCAGGGTCACAATAGTTCAATTTTTGGCCATTTTCACTGTCCCGTCCAGTCAAATCTTGATCCCGGGGAACTTTACTTGGTTCATCCTCTACATTCAGATTATGTTCCTCAAACTCTACTTCAACTTGTGAGACTGTAGGCAAAACTGTTGTCTCGGCTTCAATCTCAGGTTGATCTTTTGAACTTCATACCTTCAACTTGGTGTTGTGAACAAAGATACTTCAGAAAGGAATTCTTCAATTCTGTTTCCCTTTCTGCCTACCATTTATGATAATGTGCTCCCTAAAATCTTTTTCTATCTGCCATGATTCCACATCAACTAAAAAATTGAAACTTTAAATACTTGTATGTATACAGTAAGTGATGTATATATCGCGCCTTTACATGTAATCAAGTCCCACAATGTGACGACTCACCAGCACCCTCCCCCTCCCCGCCCAATTTATAGAGCCAACAACCAAGGCAAACCCATTTTTCATGTTTTACTTTTTTTTGTGAATCTTTCGTATGTCGATGGGAGTGTGCATCACTCCTGCCTAACCACTGCTTACCCGACGTTTGCTGCTTAGATATGTAGATTGGTGTTTTTAGAAGGTTCAAGACAAAGAAAATATCAAGAGGGTTGTGTATGAAGGTGTGACAGGGCCTTAACCCCTGTCTAAATAGGGCTCCAAACAGGAAGCCTGTATCTGGCTGATGAGTCCAGCAGCTAAAGACAATTAGCCAGTTTCCACCTGGCTCATCATCAGGTAGAAAAGTCTCCTACTTTAACTGCAGGAGAGTTTTTGACCACAGTGGGTCTGTGCTGCTAGCAAGATCCTCAGGAAACCAAACCTCTATTCCAGGGCACAGTGGACTCTAGATCCGCTTGAGGGTGGCCCCCCCAACAGAAACAAACCCATACCCAGGCACTGACATAAAGGGCCCCCTGCTTACAGGTACCTCTTTGGACTTTGGGATCATAGGATGGAAAGAGACCTCTCCTCCCAGTCCTGCAGAGAGGAACTGGGTAGTGAGTTACCCCTTACAAAGGGATAGGATGTTTGCTTATTTGGTTGCTTTCTTAAAGATGTATGGTTTGAAGCTATGGGCTGAATAAAAGCCATGGTTTATTTTCCCCAAATATGTTTCCCTGGTTGTACCTGTGCACATGTCTCTTACAGAAGGTTTCTTAGGCTGAGGCTATGCTAGGCGCACGTGAGGCAGAGGCGATTTGTGACCTAGGGGGAGATGCGACGGGGAGGGGTGGCTGAGGCATTGCGGAGGCGTGGCCGTGACGTCACGGAGCTGGTTGGTTCTCATTGGCTGAACCGCACACGTGACCCGGCCGTCGCGAGACAAAATCAAATAATTTGTCTGCTCGGAAGTCACACATCGTCGCGCGTGTGGTCGCGAGCCCTATGGCTTGCCTCATAGAGGCACGACTTTTTTGTTCGCGCCACGTACGCTGTGACGTTAAGTATGGACGCGGCCTTAGCAGCAAAACGTAGGCATACATTGCACTACTGTGGATTTATTAAAGAAAAAATCCCATCCTAAGAAATAGTTTTCTTTTATTTACCACATTTTGTTATTTTTTTTGTACCACATTAGCAGCCAGGAGACTTTGATACATCGGCCCCTAAAATTGTAAAAATATATCTGCATATTTACCTCATTTACTTCAGTAAATCTTCCCTTTATACTTCTACGGCTTCATAATTTGCCTTCTGAACAAAACTGCAGTGATTCATGTAGTGTTTCTCGTTGGATAACATTAAAAAAAATGACCACAATTAAAAATGCATATCAACATTTTTTTAAACATTATACACACCCGTACTAAAACAAATCTCAACTCAAATGAACAACTATAATGAATAATTAGGTATTCAGTGTTAGGTGTCTGAGATACACATATCAATTATGTATCTGCATTGTGAGAGAATGGAGGCAACTTTGTACCAACCCTGACATTTATTTCGGAACTTGGAAACTCACATATAACACCTACGGTTTGAACAATTTTAAGTTTTATTGAATATGAACATGAAAAAAATTGGGGCAAAGAAATAATTATTGGCGGGGGAAAAAAAAAAAAACACACACCACACACAATCCCCAATAAATAAAGTTGGGCTCTACTTACAAGTCGTCATACATCTAGTTCCATGTATTTTAGGAACAGTGGAGAGAGAGAGAGAGACTACAGGCATACCCCGCATTAACGTACGCAATGGGACCGGAGCATGTATGTACAGTGAAAATGTACTTAAAGTGAAACACTCCCTTTTTTCCACTTATCAATGCATGTACTGTACTGCAATCATCATATACGTACATAACTGATGTAAATAATGCATTTGTAACAGGCTCTATAGTCTCCCCGCTTGTGCACAGCTTCGGTGCAGGTAGGGAGTTCAACTTTGCTGTTCAGGAAGTGCTGACAGGCGCATGCGTGAGCTGCCGTTTGACTATTGGGCGATATGTACTTACTCGCGAGTGTACTTAAAGTGAGTGTCCTTAAAGCGGGGTATGCCTGTACAATGTTTCAGGTCCACACAGTGATCACCCGATGAAAGCTCCTGTGTGGACCTGCAAAGTTGTACTCTCCACTGTTCCTAAAATACAGTAAGATAAACCAGATGTAAAACAGTTTGTAAGTAGAGCTCTATTTTATTTATTGGGGGATTTACCAGTTTTTTGTACATTTTTTTTATTCAATAAAATGCATAACTACTTTAAAAACAATCTTGTTTTTTTGCTGTAAACAACGTGTATGAGAAACTCAGCACCTCAGAAATAAGAAACATTTTTTTCTAAAACACTTGAACATCCATAAAATGATACCAGACTATCCCTGTGGTCTAATAATTCACAATAAAAGAGTATCATAACAACACCTGCCACATTTTTCAAGGTAGTCCCGAGAGACAATAAAAGGAGCATTAATAGAAGATTAAATCCAGGTTCACCTGACACTTCTTACAAAAACTGTGTGTATTATGTCTTGCACATTTTTATTGCCATGAAACAGCTTGAGAACGTCATTCTTTATCACCACATGTATTTTAAACATTATTTTGTGCGTGCATTAACATCAATAGAACATTATCCATCAACAGGGCAGAATATGAAACATGACTACAGTATGGAGCTGTCTTTAGACAACATTTTGCCACTGCCAGCCTGTTGTGCACAATACCCATAGAGGGCTTCATTCACAAATATGTGGTGGTATCAGTTTCATGTGGTACTGTAATGCCATAAGGTCAATTAAGTAAAGCAGCAGTCCAGTTTTTTTAAGCTTACCTGAACCAGTGGGTTTTCCAGTGCTGACATGCGGGGACCCCCGAGTTGCATAGATACATAGTAGATCAGGTTGAAAAAAGGCATACTGTCGGTCCATCACGTTTAACCTGCTAAATTTAGACAACAGATACTTATCCTATATTTGCATTTACAGTATTTTTTGATCAAGAGGAAGGCAAACAAACAAAAAAAACCCAGTTAAACATTATCCAAAAATAAATTCCCTCCCGACTCCAAATAACAGCAATCAGATTTCTCCCTGGATCAACATTCTTCACATGTTTACTTATTTGGTATATCCCTGTATACCTTTCTTTTCTAAAAAAATATGTCCAATCTTTGTATGAATATATTTATTTTATCTTGAAAGCAGAGAGAAGGATATTCAGCGCTCGTGCTGCAGATGTATTGGTTGGAAAAATCCCTGTGCTGCACGTGCATGGAGCGTCTCCCCAGAAGCTCCCACTTCAGAGGTGATCCCCCCTAAAAGGGGGGAGGACACCCTGAGAAACAGAGAAGAAAAGATGCACAAATGCGCACAAGGGATAGAATTAGTATTATTTTTATTAAAACAAACACATAGACAGCTGAGAGGATCCAACCCCTCCTCAGCTCAAAGGGTTAACTGCCCAGATATATAAACCATACATATGGTCTCTTAACATAGAATACCCTAAAACAGTAAAACACACATAACAAAAGAAAAAAAAAAAAACACAATCAATGTTAAAAATAAACAAAGAGAGTACTAACAGCCCAAGGGAATTTAAATAAAAACCGCCATAGAGAGCTATAATACCGCTGACAGGGGGAAACGAACACACACACTAAGGCAAAGGTGGGGGTCCACTGATGGCCGTACAGGATCCGGATCACGGCACCAGGGAAGATGAAAAAAACAACCACTAGAGCCTCAGGCAGGCTCCGTCTCAGCCTCTCAGCAAACACGCGCAGGATGACCTGTCGTGACTTCTACGCGTTTCGCACCACGTGCTTCGTCAGGAGGTGACGTACAGCGTCATCCGCGCATATTTATAGGAAGAAGGGAATCAGTAGGGACGGCCCCCTTCAGACGCCAGACCTAATGCCCTTAGAATGCCAGCAATATACTTAAAGTGATGCTACCTCTTTCCCCCACCTTTGCCTTAGTGTGAGTGTTGGTTTCCCCCTGTCAGCGGTATTATAGCTCTCTATGGCGGTTTTTATTTAAATTCCCTTGGGCTGTTAGTACTCTCTTTGTTTATTTTTAACATTGATTGTGTTTTTTTTTTTTTTTTTTTTGTTATGTGTGTTTTACTGTTTTAGGGTATTCTATGTTTAGAGACCATATGTATGGTTTATATATCTGGGCAGTTAACCCTTTGAGCTGAGGAGGGGTTGGATCCTCTCAGCTGTCTATGTGTTTGTTTTAATAAAAATAATACTAATTCTATCCCTTGTGCGTATTTGTGCATCTTTTCTTCTATATTTATTTTATCTGTCATCACAGTGTCCATGGGTAATGAATGCCATATTTTAACTGCCCTGACTGTAAATAATCCTTTCCTTTGTTGCTGGTTAAATCTCGTTCCCTCCAACCTTAAAGCAGCAGTTCAAGCAATATCCTACATGTGGTTTTTTTTTTTTTTAATAAATCAGTTCTTTACTATGAGAAAATACTTTTACCTTTAAATTGAAAAAAAAAATGTATTAAAGACATTTTTAATGTTTCCAATGTAGGAAGCATGTCCAAATTGACAGCCGACTTCCCCTTCTGATAGGCTCTGGCTCTTGAGCCCCGCCCTCTCTCTAGCAGTGCACCAATTGTATCTAGTAACTGCCCAGTCAATCGTATTCCAGGACTAGATTGCCCAAAATGCTGTGCAATAATTGAATTAGATAGCCCCGAGCAAGCGATTGATTACAGGAGAACAGATTGATGTTCATCTTAGCTAATCACTTGTCAGTGTGCAGATTGTATTGATGCACATATTGAATGGGGGAAAAAAATCTATTTTTTTTTTAAAAACAGCAGCGTGAACTGCAGCTTTAAGGGATGGCCCTGTATCGTGTTTATTGCTCTAGTGCCCTTGGGATGAATATTTATTTTGAAAGTTATTTGTATTGTCCCCGAATATATTTCTATATAGTTATCATACCCCTTCTAAAATGCCTCTTTTCTAATTTAACTAAATCTAAATTAGCTAGCCTCTCATAAATCAGATTTTCCATTCCCTTTATTAATATGGGGACTCTTCTATGCACTTTTTCTAGTTCCATCATTTTTTTATGGAGCGGTACCAAAACTGTACTCCATTTTCAAGGTGTGGTCTTACTAATGCTTTATAAAGTTGCATAATTATGTTTTCTTCCCTTCCATCCATTCCCCGTTTAATGCAAGTTAAGATCTTATTTGCCTTGCATGACATTGGGTACTATTGCCAGACCTGCTGTCTACAAGCGTTCCAAGATCCTTCTCCATTAAGGATTCACCTAATTTTTCCCCATTTCATTTGTAAGTCACCTGTTTATTCTTGTTTCCCAAATGCATAACCTTACATGTATCTGTTTTAAACCTCATCTGCAATTTACCTGCCGAAGTTTGTAGTCTAACCAAGTATTTTGTGAGATAAGTTATACAGTATCCTGCTCTGGTTTTACTACCTTATTCAATTTAGTGTCATCAGCAAAGATGGAGACTTTGCACTCTATGCCAACCTCAATGTCATTAATTACATTAGAATACATTAAAAATGTAATTCAGAGTTGTTTTACATAAAATGCTACAAGTATTTTCTCATAGTTCAGATTTATTAAAAAATACACATGTAGGATATTGCTAGATCTGCAGCTTTAATGTCTGCATAAATGTGCTGTAGCACATGTTCCAAATCGATTTTGGTCAACCTGAATCTGAATGCCAATGTCACTAATAACTATTAGTAGTCATATGAGGAGAGGTAAGTCTTTGACATTCACATATACGGTACAATTTTGTTGCATTACCATCCTTGCTCTGTGTCATCATGCGATTTGTATTCAGTGCTTATTTTAAAAATGTAATCTAGGTAGTTGCTTGATTTCAACAGTTCTGCAGTACTATGGGAAATGGAGGTTTGTAGGACAGGAATTGGATTACAAAAATCTCATGTTGATATATAACTTATTTGGAAATTCTGCTTTTGTTATTCATAGGCAGAATCAGAGTTCACCTGAACACAAAGTTACCAAGTACAGTAAATGCCACAGAGAAAACGAAGTGATTTTTCCAGTTCTAATGCATTTTATAGAATAAATATGAAAATTGTTTAAAGCGCATGTGTTAGATCTAAGATCCTGAGACTGCAAAAACTATTTGTTAAAACTATACTTTTGTGGTTGTGTATATACTGTAGATGTTGGAAAATTAGTGACTTTATAAAAGGCAGTCCTTTGACATGGGGGAGCTCCCGGTTGAAGACCCTCTGCCAACTCACTGTGACCCTGTGCTAGTTTATTACCCTACAACCCCAATATTCGATTATAACCTGTCCTGGGCAGAGACTTGTGGTCCCTGCGTTATTCTTTTGCATTTAGTGCCTTATTCTCTAGTATTGCTATGTCATTTTTTTTAATAATCTATGAAGAGGGACAATATACAGTAAACTAAAAATACCACGAATAATGAAAAATCTTAAAACAACTTACACATTAAATAAGTTTTGGTGGGGTAAAAAATTGACAAAAACCCTCCACCGTACAGTGTACAGCAAATAAAAATATCACTTGGCATTGACATGTTCTGTCTGAGACGTGTGAATTTGCTCACATGTGATGACACCAATTTGCAAATGTTATCCTTTGTCAATGTAGGAACTCATCCCATCTATGCACTTGTGTACCTTTTCTAACGCAGGCATTGAGAATGAAATATTAGTACAAAGTAACTTTCAAATCCAATGTTTGTCTCCTGCCTACAGCGACAAGAGAAAAACATGATGATAAAAAAACCATCATATCAAAAAGAAGTCCATGTATATCAATGCATGTGCATATACTGTATGTAGACATATATTACTAATATTAGTAATAATATTCATTTAGAAATACATCTGATCACTATTGTTTAACATATTTAAGGGAAGCATCTTATTTGTCATTTATGTTTGTATTTGACACTTTAGTATTAATCACACATTCTTTATATAATAACGTTGTGAATGTTTTGTTACAGCAACACAATGATATTTAGTTCACCTACTTTGATTTCTAAAGGCTACACCAGTTGAACATATCAACCTTCCCGAGTCTCTCATCGATTTGATATGTTTCAAGTTTAGAAGGCTACAATCATGCAAACATATGGTTTTTTTTTTAGATCAAGTTGTTCTTATCTGCCGACAAATTCTGTTTCTTAGGAATAAACCCTTTTATATTTTGCCTATGTAACGCTGTTTCCCCCACCCTATGGGAAATGTGGCGGCTACTGAGTATGTTGTGCTTTACCTGTGGCTCACAGGAGGCCTGAACCTCCGCTGCTGGGAGCCCGGGGTGTATCTGATCTGTCTGGGGACAGCGCCTCCACCTGTGAGGGATCCTGACAGCGCCGGATAACCAATTCACAGGACCCAATGCAATAAGATCACACACTTGTATTTAATAACAGTTTACTGAACACAGGTACAACTAGATATATCATTAACCCATATACAATATAGGCCTCGCATGGCTGTAGCCCCACTGTGCCCTCCAACCGTAGTGTCCACCTCTGATGGAATTTCCCCAAAGTACTGAGGGACCCCTGGACACCCAACCTCCCTGGTGTCCAAAAGAGCTAACTCACCCAACGTGTGAGACAGAACTGCCCACAGTAACTGAAAGTGTTATAGTTGGTGCACATTGTGAGGTACCTGCCCAGGCGCTTCAGCACCCAGGTATGGCTGAAAAGCATCAACTGATCCAGCGACGTCGATGTCAGCGAAGCCACTGTCTATGCGTGGAGTGAAATCCGGTAGGAGGGCCTCACCTTTGATAGTCTATGATAGTGCGGTGGTGGGCCTGCCCCAGACCACAGTCCACAAACCGCTGTGTGGCGTCTTCAAATGGCACTATACACTAACTGTATAAAGCTACAGGGGAAATGTCCCTAGCTAGCGGTTTCCCTGTAGCAGCCACAATCTGATTGGTTGAGTGAGGCCTATCTTGGACCTAAAGGGTTAATCTGGCCTAGTCTGGCTGCCACTGACACCCAGACCCTACCTTCCCTTTCTCTGTCCCGGCTCCTACTGTCAGTCCCCCTAACTGTCAGAACCCCAACAACTGTCAGAATTCTAACTGCCATGCATCTCTCAGCCCTATTGGTTGCGTGGCAACATGTGTTCTGCAGCCCCTGAGGCTGCTGGGACTTGTAGTTCCCCTACTGTGCTATACTCCTAATGGCCGCCGCTTGCTGCTGCGTATCCCCCCCGCACTCTCCCCAGCCTCCACTGCCTATGGAAAGGTAAGGGGACAAACAGGGGACCAGGGGGCTCAGGCTATACCTATATAATGTTCAAAATAGGATTTACAGCAAGGTTGCCATTGTTAATTAACGCTAAATCTAAATGACTTCATCCTTATAAAGCAGGCTATACTAGTTATTTGGTTAACCTGCGTTAATGTTGCTTGAAGACAAGATTTTTTTTTGGGATAGCTGCAATGGATTTGGTACAGTATGACAACTATTTCACAGATAGGCACTCAACTACCGTATGTCTTGAATTGTCTAGAGATGTCAAAATGAACAAATATACCTGTACTTTATTGAAGTGGAGGTAGCAATGGCATCTGCAATAAAACCATTAATGATTTTGTCGTCTTATAGTTAAACACATTACTTTTCACTAATGTTACAACAAAAAACTTCAGGTATGAACTTTACTGTAGACCTGTTTTGTGTTAAAATCCTCATTTTATTTGTTTGTTGTTGTTGCAAGCCTATCAAACACTTGAAGTGTGCTACTCTTGGGAAATCAAAGAAACATCAAAACATTCTAAGCATATCTTGTGCCATCTTGTATCGCCTACCAGCTGTTCTAAAAATGATTGAAAATGATACATTATATAATACGCTGAATGGCTTCTAGAAATGTCTCTTTCCAAGCAAATACAAAATTAATGAAATACATCTTTCATATAGGAATTGTAACTTTTGCTGTAATTTGACTCTTTGTACCCCATATATCAGATTAATATTTTAAAAAAATCTTTAATATTTTTCCATTCCGTTATTCCTACTGTTTATCTTTTTGTCAGAAGAAATACAATCTGGAATTAATGTGCTGGATGACATTGTTCCCACAGATAACACAACATAGCCCAGAACAACTCAGAATATCACACATTTTCCATAGCAAACATGGAGCACTACAGTATATCACAATATATACCAAAATACAGAGGATAGCAGACATTCTTAACCCCATTTACCCGGAATAGTGCAGTAAATATGCTTCATCACCTTAATCATTGTTTTTAATAGTGCTACTGTTAAATAACGTTCTAGCGTTAACGGGTTTGGTAATGTTTGCTACATCTGTATCACTAATATACACAGAGTAAACACGTCGCTAACCCCAGACACACAAACACAGATGCTTTAAACTAAACAACCTGGTGCAAGGGGAAAGTACATAAGTAAACACACAAATAATCAGCTAGGATTATAAATAGCCCCCTAGTACTGCACTCAAGGTAGGTGACAGAGTAGGTACAATGTCATGCCGTGAGAGGCCAAAATATAGCCTAATTCCCAAAATAGGAGAGCCGCCAAAAATCACACACTAATGAAAATAATAAATACTTTAATAATATCTAATAAAAACGACGAAACACAATAAAACTGCACGAAAGTGCAAGGATAAAATCCCCAAATGTGTGGAGTCACGGAGCAATAAACGTGAGTAATTGCTGTACAGATAAACACACAAAAGTAAACCTGTGTGTGGCTGCCAAAATAAGTCCCATACAGTCCTATCCCACTATACACACGTATGGCACAGTAAGTCACTGAGTGAGGGACAATGTAAAGCAAGTAACCAATAACCGCAATGTATACACATATAACCTCTGAGTACGGTTTAAGCATCTATTGCAAACGCTGCCAGTGATATCACAAAAGTATGGAGCTAGCTGTGATGTGTAGCGGTCTCCCGCGACTAGAATGGCCCAATCAACAATCTGGAATTGGCCTCAAAGTAATGTATATTTAACCCGAACATAAAGGCCTCGATGTAATAGCAGCTTGGAGCTCCGTAAATACTCTGGAGCTTGCCTATGTGCGTAGGATATACAACCTGATCCGGTTGTATATCCTACGCACATAGGCAAGCTCCAGAGTATTTACGGAGCTCCAAGCTGCTATTACATCGAGGCCTTTATGTTCGGGTTAAATATTACATTGTCCCTCACTCAGTGACTTACTGTGCCATACGTGTGTATAGTGGCACTCTGTAAGTACATTGTACCTACTCTGTCACCAACCTTGACTGCAGTACTAGGGGGCTATTTATAATCCTAGCTGATTATTTGTGTGTTTACATCTGTATCACACCAGAGAGAACACTACAAAATATAATATCTCTGATTTTTTTTATCATTGATTTTAACATTTGATATCAAGCCAACGATTTGGTAGCAATATTACTGTTTTGGATAATGTTAGCAGGATATCATCTGCGCACAATGCAGCCTTATATTCATATTTGCACACTTTAATGCCCAAGATATCTGTATTAGATCTTTTATGGGAAGCCAAACATTCTATTGTAAGGGTGAAAATTAGTGGGGACATAGGGCATCCCTGACGGGTGCCATTGTTAATCAGTACTTGATCGAAGTAGTAACTATTACATTTAATGTTTGCCAATGTTTGGGTGTACAATGCTTTAATACCAACAATAAATCTGTTGCCAAAATTGGAGGTCCATAGAGTGTTACACAGAAAGTTCCAATCAATTCTTCAAAGGCCTTCTCTGTGTCAAGGCTCAACCGTACCATTTATTTATTTATATTAAGTATTTTTTCTAATGTGCTAATCACCAAGAAACTCAGTACTAGAGTGAGTGTAGGAATTTAGAGAGGACACCTACAACTAGGACCTACCAAAAGAAAACATATATGGCAACGACGATGTAGACCAACAGAGGGCGGTAAACACACATGGGAGCAGAAAAGCTGGCTGCCAGGGTATTAGGGTCTGTTTGCAATGTTCTGTTTAAATAGGAATGTTTTTAATTCCTTTCTGAACTGAATGGAAGCAAAGCTTCCAGATTTCTTAAAGACGCAGGGAGCTTATTCCATAGTCTTGGGGCAATTCTTGAAAAAGCTGTGTCTCAAGCTTTATTGACCTTAAACCAAGGCTCAATCAGTTGAGGGACGATGGCACATCTGAGAGCCTTATTGTCAGTCTTACTGATTAGGAAGTTCTGAAGGTAAAGGGGGGTTAGTTCATGAATAACCTTAAAGGTAAGGGTCAAGATCTTAAAATGAACCTTTTGCTCCACCGGGAGCCAGTGCAAATCTTGTAATACTGATGAAATGTGGTCTCTCCTTGCATTTTCTGCTACATGGGCAGTGCCGTTTTGCACCAACTGCAGGGCTTTGATATTATGTTTTTGGAGACCCATCAGCAGAGAAGTTGCAAAATCCAGTCTGCAGAGGACCAAAAACTGCTCCAAGGCTTCTCACCTCTTTCCTTTGGATAGCGGAGTTATTGTTTTTAAGATCGCTGATGGAGTTACTCATAGCATCTGTTTGTGCTTTAAGGCCTATCAAGACCATCCGGGGGCGTGTCTATGGACGGGCCAGTGAAGTCACGGAGTTGGTTCACCCTCATTGGGCGAACCGCTCACATGACCGCCCGAGAAATCAGTTTTGACTTATTTCACACACATCGCAAGCTCCCTCCCGCTTCCACACACGCCTGCACGCTGTATAGACGCGATCACTGCCTTTAGGCAGTCTGATCGCTCAGCGTGCAGACGCGTCCGCACGGTTTGCCCTTCTATGGACGCAGCCTTAGAGGCAGCAAGTTCAATGCCATCCAATTAGAAATGGCACTAAAGCAATTATTCAGACTGTTCACTGTGATGATAGGATCGTTGGAGATGTCCGTCACCATTGGGGTCTTAGTTGTGTTAACATGGTGTACTATGTTTATAATTCTTCTTGTGTTATCCTAGGACTGTCTAGTTCGAATGAAGCCCACCTGGTCAAGATGAATCAGGCGTGGGAGGAATTCTGATCACCCGTTAGCTAGGATATTTGCATATATTTTCAAATCGGTATTTAGGAGTGAATTTGCTCTGTAGCTGGCACAATTTGGTTCATACTTGCCTTTTTTGGGAATGACGGAAATAAGTGCCTCTGTCATAGATTTTTGGCATTTCTCCCCTTTCATAAGTGAGTTGAATACCTCCCACAGGTGAGACGTCAGGCTTGGGGCTAATTTTTAATAATAACCATTGGGGAATCAGTCTGGGCCTGGGGATTTCTGATTTGTAAGTGCTTTAATGTATTCAGTATCTGATCTAAAGAGATGGGTGCCCGGATTAAAGAAACTCTGTTATTTGTAACCTGCTCAATATTGGAAAAGGTCTTACGTTTATTTAATTTATATGTTAGGAGGAAATCCGCCTTATTAGCTTTGGCATAATATTTCTGTTTCATCCATCGCATTTAATTTTCTATTTTGTCTTGGGTTAGTACATATAGTACCCCCTGGACATTAATCAGTTTCTCCCACGCCTGCTTTGTGAGTTGTTTTTTTTTGGTGCTGCATTTCCAGGTTAATTTTTTGCTTATTTATTGTTCACATTTGTTTTTCTCTGCTCTTATTATTATTGGTAGCTGTACTTATAAGTAGGCCCCAGATTACTGCCTTATGGGCTTCCCATACAGTGACCGATGGTATATCAGGGTGCAGTTTATCCCCTTGTGTACTTTACGTCTGTTTAAGGGTTACACAGCATTAAGTGCTTCAGGGCCAAGTCCCCAAAGACATGGGGGCATGGTCGGACCAGGTCATTCCAATATATTCCATCTAAATCACTCTATCCAGCAGCAGGAAATCTAATATCTGCAGTCCCTTTGAATGCCTCGGAGGGATACCAGCTATGATCTCAGGTCCTCGGGGGGTCCGCCTCTCTGTGCCAAGGGTACTGCACACTACACTGGGTGAACGGGCCTTCTCGTGTGCAGCTTCAGAGGTCTGCAACTCACATTACAGAGCTCAGTTTACAGAGCACAGGTGTATATAGACGTTACAACTGTTTCGAACACGGTGTAAGATTTATTTAATCCTTCTTGCTTTTCATATCAAAATAATTGTATATACTGTAATTATTTGTTCTTAAACTGACTGTAAAGTATTGTTGCGCCCCTTAAGTGGAGGCATGTTTTTACTTTAAAAAAAAAGATGGTGATGAATGGCCTTAAAAATATGTGATGCTAGGAGGGACGCTTCTTTTTCATATCATTACTAATGGCCGGAAACAAAGTAACTATACGTTATTTAAGGAATAGCACTGGACTAACGTTAGGTTATTTTAGGTTAACGTTAGGTTAAATACAAACCTTAGTGCATCTGGGCCTAGGAGTTCATATACTTGAAATCAAATGTCCTTATATTCAAATTCTAATCTAAGTTTTTACTAGTTGACAACAGTCCTGCAGTACTATGGGAAATGGAGGCGTGCAGAAACCAGATTGTGTTACAAAAATGTTATGTTGAAAACACCTCCCAGTGCTGGAAGACACTTTACAGCCCATATGGCCCATAATGTACACATTTCATGATGATAGGAGGGGAAATTTGGGGGGTGAATATATCCTTGATTTTTCCATATTTTCACAGCCCTTTTTTTGTAGCAATAGGGGAACTCAAAATGCAGATTAAACACTATAGTATTACAGTAATTAAACAAATCCAAATACAGTAAACAATCAATATCAATCACATTTCTACTGTATAATAAGAATTTGGTATTACTGTTTGAAGCTGACTTTTTGGAATGATGGTCACACACTAGGTTCTGTCCTGTACACACTAGGTTCAGTCCTGTACACACTAGGTTCTGTCCTTTACACACTAGGTTCTGTCCTGTACACACTAGCTTCTGTCCTTCAGACACTAGGTTCTGTGCCCTACAGGGAAACAACTTTTTAAAGCTTCTTTATAAGCCTTTTTTTTATTAAATGGTCGTATTTAAACTGTTTGTAACGTAATGCAAGATGTGTTTTAATATGAGGCATTTGTGTCCTAATTGAAAAAGATTTATGACTCATGTGAAGCAGGGGTGTGTAAAGTTTTCTCCCTGCGCCCCCCTGAATGCTCTCATCCCCTGCTCGGGCCCCCCCTGCTCGGCTTCGGTGTCAAATGGCATTGCATCGTCACATGACCCTGCGGTTACGTGTCGCCGAAGACCAGGTAGGAGAAATTACAGAGGCCTCATGTGGTTCCCCAGCATTTAATTTAAAGGCCTTGGGGGAGAGCGTGGGACATCTGTAACTGCCGTGCCCCACCATAAAATCTAGCGCCCCCCCAGTTTGCGCACCCCTGGGGCAAAGAATAATAATACCCCACATTTAAGAACAATTATATTTTTGAGCCTAAACCAGGGCACCTGTATACTGTTTATAACAAAATATCTTCTTTTGTATTTTACTTTAGCCAACAAGTCCAAAATTTGGAAAGACCGACTCCTATGAAAAACTGGAAAAATTAGGGGAGGGATCCTATGCTACAGTTTACAAAGGCAAAAGCAAGTAAGTATTTTATTTTTAATTCAACTAATTTAAAAAGGAAACCTCCCTTCCCTCTCCCCCACCTCCCCACACTCACTTGTGGGATTGTATACTTTCTCTTATTTGAACTTGCAGGTCCTGCTTTCTTATCATTGGGGAACCATTTTAGTGCCATTTATGGTCCCAGTCTTGTAGATAGAAGTCATATATATTGCTCCTAATGATTATATTGCAATATCACTAATCCATCTACTGACTATGCCAGGCTTTATTTATAAATCACCTTTAATGAAACCTAGACACTAACTATTCAGTTTGCTCATTTTTCCTAATATATGTTGATGTATTTTCCCTATTTTGTGTTTCAATGCATATAGTTGATGCATCAATGCACAATGCATCATTGTGTTGAGAAGCAGTTCCATTCACATACAGTATTATGCTTTAATTCAAGTTATTCTCTCTGACAAAAGTCCATCACAACTTTAGAGCATTATCCCTTTTTTACATGATTTTTTTAATGGAAAACATTTCTGTACACCCTAAAGAAATTTGAAAGCTGAATGTGACATACTTAGTGTACTTATTTCATAACAATGCCAAGAATATTTGTTTGCAATTTACTGTATGATACTGATGCAGCAACGAGTCTCCGAACACTTGCCATTGAAAATCTGGGGCAATCTCCGCGTAATGCTGCAACATTTCTGTGACATTTCTGCAGACAGACTGAATGAGACTGCCAGGGACCCCCGCTGTGTTAATCCATTAGTCTGTTTGCAGAAATTTCACAGAAATGTTGCAGCATTACACGGAGATTGCCCCAGATTTTCAATGGCAAGTGTTTGGATACTCGTTGCTGCATCTGTATGTGGGGGAGGGGGGGAATCTTTAAGGGGCATCTTTAATTTGTGTGTGTCTATAAAAGGAAGCAATGTTATATGGGAAATGCTGCACACCTATAACAATAAAAAAATCAATACAACTACCGGTGCTCCTGGTCCAGAGATCGCCGAGTGGTGTTCCAACTGACTATAGATACTGTAGGTAGAAGAAACAAGGCACTACAGATTTTATGTTAATGCAAATGTATTGTCAATACATCGACGTTTCGGTCTATTACCTTATTTACATAAACATTCTTTGTTTTTACTATATTATTGATAATGCGTTAAACTTAAATTGATATCTGATTAATGTAATCCAGGTATATGATTTCTACTGAATTGTACTTGCCATATTTATTATCATGTCTTTTCGTTTACCTAGACCATAGTTCATTTTGTCCAGTCATCCTGAATTGGGAAACTTGTTGCATTCAGTATCGTTATATCTCTGTGTGTTATTTAGCTTGTTACTTAGCATTCTATAAGGAACACAAGAAAAGCTTTTACTGGTACAATACGTGTAAGACACATGTAATTCTTCATCCTTATCTACTACACTGTCTACCAATCAAAAGAAGCACAGCCTGATTTATATGACTGTGAACCTATTTCTCTTTGTATTGAAAATATTTAATAGTTAAAAGATGATGCTGGTTTACGTGTACACTAATATATTTGTGCTTATGTTTTTAAGCAACACTGATTTATAGAATATACATTCACATTATTGTTTAGATTCATGTTCAACTTGAAAGAACTGAACTATTGATCAGTATTTTGTTTACAGAGCTTGTTTCTATTTTTATTTAGAGTTAATGGGAAGTTAGTAGCTTTGAAGGTGATAAGATTGCAAGAAGAAGAAGGTACTCCATTTACTGCTATCAGGGAAGGTATGATATTCATTTTCAATATTTATTTCATTTATTCTTTTTAATATGTATTATGTGATGCCACTTTCTCATGTCGGAGCACATCTCAAAACACAAGTCTACAGAAATGGAGCCTTATCCCTCAGGGATAAAATATGCAGGAAAGCAAATGTTAGATAGAGGTGGTGGTCAATGTTTACTATGCGGTGCTGTGCCATAGGACACCTTAAAGCCCATTCAAGGTCTCTCATGCCTTGTGGCAGAGTACAGCTCAGTAAATATGTCCCAATATCGTCATTAGCAAAACAATGTGAATGCAAGTTTACAAGGACCAATCTGGTTACCTCTTAGGGCTGTTGTATACTGTGCGAAGGCGCGTGCACATGTTGCACACGTTTTGTGTGTATACTGTGCGCGAGTGTAAGGTAATGTGTGTGTGTGTGTGTGTGTGTATGTATGTGTGTGTGTATGTATGTATGTGTGTGTGTTTAAATGCGTTTTCAAATAAATAAATGAATCCTTTAATAATGTTTTTAATAACATTGTACATATACACACACACACACACACATACACAGCTCAACCCCGTTATAACACGATCCGTTACAACGCGAAGCCGCTTATAACTCGATGCAAGCGTGGCTCCCAATTTTCGTATTTCTGAATACTTTACAACACGATTATTGCTATCTTAAATACTTTATTGTACAACGCATACAATTGTACATTATTTATAACGCGATCCGCTTATAACGCGATGTCATTCTTTGGGCCCCAAGCTCAGCGTTATAAGGGGGTTGAGTTGTACTTAAATTTTCAGCGGCGGTAGCAGCGCGATGTCTTTCTTTTTCTCATCTTCCCCCCTGTCGGCCGGTTCCACGCTCCCTGCCGTGCGCGCGCGGCACCATTATAGAATGGCTGACTAACCTCAGCCAACTAAAACTGCTGCGCACGCACTATAGAACCGGCCTTAGTCATACGTTATAAAAAACAAAAGAATCTGAACAGCATTGCATTTTATCTTGTACTAATATAATGACTGTAATTATCTCTAAACTACAAACTTGAATGTGTGCACTCAGAAAAGTGTATTGACATCCTATCTACCATCTCGACCCACACTCTCCATGTAATCTCCATATATTCTGAACCTCCCGTGAGCCAGGACAGAACTTGTCACTCTAGGTTGATGACCCCAATTAACCTGAAGAGTGGAACATGTGATATCTTTCATATTTATGTGCAAGGATTTCGAGCTGTTACATATATCAGATTTGTTTAATTAGCAAATTATTCAATCTAGTCCGTACATTGACATTTTTATGGCAGTACAAAAAGAATAACACTCATTTAAAATGAATAATATGGATATCAAAATGATACATTGTCACATTGTTTATATTTTCTATTTTTATTCCTAAATTGTAAGCATTAACGTCTAGTTCTGTCACTGCAGTCTCATATTATATTCAAAATGTACAACAATTTCACAAATACAGTACAAGTGGTGACTTGCCTTCCATAAAAAGGTCTGCCATGAAAATAATTATTTTGTATTTCTAAAACATTTTTTAACTGTTGAGATATCATGGTGGCTGTAACTCAGGATATGTTATCTAAATAGGATACTTGATTTTCTGTTTGTTTTCATATGTTTTCAACATTTTAAATATCCTATTACATTCAAATTAAATATGTGAAATATAGTATTGGAATATGAGTCCTAGTTTAGAATTGGAGTGAAAATAGGAGGGAAGCTTTCAACAATGCTATTAGTTCTGTGGGCTTATCAAATTAATTACATACTACCTTTATATATCTCATTATTGAATATGTCAATGTTTTTCCTTTTTACTGCCTCTTGCAAACATTTGCTTTGTTCCCATTTACCATACAGAATCCCGGCAACCTTATCTTAGCCCCCTGCCCAGTCCCTTTTCTCAACATTAGTAATGATGTCCCTGAATTAGGGCTCAGATACAACTTAACTGATGTCATTATGAGATGGAGTAAAAATAGGGAACACTGACTGGCAATACTGTACTTGCTGCAGTAATTGGGTAATTAGTACCAATGATCACTCAGTAGACGCCCTGCTACATATTATATTTTTGAGAAAATATTAAATAGTGAGAAGACTACTGAATGCAATTGATTTGTTTGAGCAGGCTTTTAAAGATGGAGTGGATTTGTGCCCATTCATAACAAGTATTATATTGCCATTAGTGGTGTATATTTGGCATCAGATCCAAAATCTACCAGGAAGCGAACCAAGCGAAGGAAAAATAAATGTCACTATTAAAAAAACAGTCCAAGCAGCACTTAAAAAAATTGTTTTAAAATATGCAGCCTTTGATTACCTTTATTGAAAACAAATTACCTAACTTGCCGATCAATTTATTTCCCCCTGATCGATAAGCAAAGATCCTGCTTCCTATGGTTCACTTAATGCCTGCCTTTCAGGTTCAATAATTTCTTCACTCAGTGTAACTCAGCAGCTACAATGTATCCTTATATTACCAAGGTAAAATTATCTATTGTCACAGTTTACAGCTCAAACTGCTGGGAAAGTTGGCAACAAATGATCCCAAACAGGAAAGTGTTGCAAATATCTTGCACTGCTGGGAAGATATGCTAAAACCTGCTATAGAAATCAAAGGATGCTCAGTATATTACAACTAATTAAAAATGGCATTGAGTTGAATTAAAAATATATATATAGTCAGTATTATCTAATACTACAGAACTGATTTATTTAAAAAAAACAAACACAAGTAGGATATTGGATGGATTGATCCTTAACTTGCAAACTACTGTGTATATCTGCTTCCTCTCTTCTTGTTATATAATAAACCAGATGCCCCTATTCCTACACTTTTTAGCAGCCTTTTATGACTGATATTAACTAATATATAAATGGGCAGTCTATGTGGGCCAGGTAGTTCTTGTCTGCCGTACGATTCTACAGCAGGTTTCTAATATAACTAAAATGTGCATTAGATTGTGTAGCATATGCAGCAAACATTGTATTATCAAACTGCCCTTTTGTGTTAATCTATATCTGCATTGGTGTAAAACAGGGGTGCGCAAACTGGGGGGTGTGAAATTTCCTGGAGGGGGGGAATGGCGCTTACAGAGGCCCCGCGCTCTTCCTCGCAGCATTGAAATAAAATTCTGGGGGAGCGCGTGAGGCATCTTTATGTCTCTTACCTTCTCTCCGGCAGCTTCTGGCAATGCATCGCCATGAAAACACAGAGTCAAATGGCAACACGACGTCACATGACATTGTGATGTCAAATGACACCTCCAATGCCAGAGAAAAGGTAAGGGCGGGACCTGTCATAAAATTATAAGATACAAAAAAGTGATGCACAGAGACACAGAATTTTATACAGCTCATTATAATCTTTGGTCATGTAATATCTTCCTAATTCTTCATATTGACACTCCCCAAATCTCATACTGACACACGGTGCAAAACCTGGAGTTTTTGATACAGTGATGCAAAGAGACGTACATTGCATCAATTTTGCTTTGAATCATTGTCCCAGTAGATTTAAAAACAGGTGCTGGAACTCTGTCCCCTCACAAAAATAGCCCTCGGAATAATAATGCATGACGCTCGCACCCCACCCCCTTACCCGCTCTGTGGCTTCAACGGTGTCATGTGATGTCACGACGTCATGTGACATCACGTTGCCATCTACATGTGTTGTCATTGTGAGAGCAGGTGAGAAGTTACAGAGGCCTCATTCCTCCCCCGGCGGTTAATTTAAATGTCTTGCGGTAGAGCGTGGGGCCTCTGTAACCACCGCGCCCTCCTAGAAAATCCTGCGCCCCCTCTAAGGGGAACGCGCCCCAGTTTGCACACCCCTGTGTTAGAGAGAGTGAGAGACATATCTATAGCTTTGGTCAATCATGGTCTGTAGGAAAAAACAAACAGGATGTCATCATTTGTAAGTGTAGCTTATCACCAGTTTATTGTATTTTGTATACATTTGTATATATATATATATTTTTTAATAAATTGTAAAATGCAATTAACAGGAACTGCCAGGGAGTAGGGAAATTATTACATTCACTTCATGCTAAATGGGTGGCACTTATATATTTTTTTTTTTTGCATGATTAGTTTTGACCTACAAACAACCCTTGTTTTCTTTTCAGAATATTGCAGTCCATTCTGACCTCTTGCTATGTTTATTGATTTTCAGGCTCATAAGTGAGCTGGCAAGTCAATCTGCAATAACTAGTGTGTCCAGATGTTAGGGGGGAAGGAGAGAGACAGACATGGGGGTGGGGGGGTGAGACACATGGGGGGCTGGGGGAGAGAGATAAATTGGGGGACAGGGAGAGAGAAACATGGGGGAGGAAGCAAGTGGGACTTGGGGGGAATAGGAGAGCGAAAGAAAGAGACATGGGGAGGGGAAGAAAGAGATTAGGGGAGGGGGAAGAGAAAGACTGGATGGATCAGAGAGAGAGACTGGGGGAGAGAGAGACTGGGGGGAGGGGGAGAGAGAGTATGGGAAGGGGGAGAAGGACATTGGAGGGTGGGTGGGAGAGACTAGGGGAGGGGAGAGAGAGACTGGAGGAGGGGTTATAAGAGAAAGATGACGGAGGGGGATAGAGAGAAACTGGGGAAGGGGGAGAGATTGGGGGAGAAACTAGGGGGAGAGAGGGACTGGGGGTAGGGGGAAGAGAGAATAAATAAAACAGCATAATGGTGATGCTATTAGACAAATACCATTATATTATTAATTTTTAAGTGATGTAATTTGTTTTATACATTTTTTTTTATTGTGTACCGGTTTTTACTTTTTAAAATCTGGTCACCCTAGTAATAAGCAGTTGTTGCAACTGCATTAGAATCAAGGTTTTTTTGAGACATTCCCAGTCCTTGCTACTTTTAGTAGAAAACAAATCTTAAAACTAGTCTTATAAAAGAGGGCACAATTGTGATAGCATTTTTTTTATTTAACAAATGCCTTAATCTCACCTGGTGTCTGTAAAAGATAAACTTGAGTTATTGTAATTCTTGAAGAGCAGAATGGTTTATTTCACATTATTACAACCACAAGGCCTAGTCTATAACCTTGTTAAAGAAATACTTACACTCATGCCATGGGATTTTATTTTAATTGGGTTGCATGTCGAGCATACAGAGGAGCTTCTTTGTCAGACAGCAGTTGAAGGGTACAAAACACACAAAAGAATGTAATGAAAATGCTTAGATGAAAATATAATGGATGTTAGAACAGGACTTTGGATGTAGATTTACTTATTGAAGCAGATATGAGGAAACCGTAACCCCCTGGGGGGTCAAACACTTAAAGAAGAAAAGGCAATGGAACATACAACAGACAGAATGTAATGTACTCGGGACACAAAGTTTCAAAGCAAATGGCTGGAGAGTGACAAAAAGATATAAAGATTAAGCAAAAAGTAATTATTTTTGCAAAGATCACGGGTGTGGTCTGTGATTCTCATTTAAATAAGAAAGTGAAAATCGTGCAGGCGATAATTTCACACAGCTTAGATATCCTTAGCACAAAGCAGGCCCAGAAATGTGCTCCTTCCGCAAAGCACGGTTATGATAGCACTATCATTTGAAAATATTCTCTATGATCCTTAGTGTAAAATCATATATTTATTTTAGCTTATATAAAATTGGCAGTACATAAGTATAAACCGTAAACAAACATACAATGAAGGGTAATATACTGTACAAAGAACAATAAATGAAAAGAAAAATTGTACAATGGCCGGTGTATATTTGGTTGAAAGTTAATGTATTGTTCGTGAATTTTTTAAATAGCTAGATCTAACAAATGCTTCATACAGTATGTAATAAGATTCATATTTCACATCACATAATATAGGTTTCATTTTAAATTGAGTAATGCAAGCATATCACGTTAACATTGAACCTGAAAGTGACGAATCAGAAGGTGTATGTCATACATCACAATGTAAAACTGGTGTGCTGAATTCTATGAAGTATGCATTGCTAATTCTGAAGATGATCCTTCGTCACAAAATCTCAAAATTGTCCACTTATGTTTGTATGTGCCAAGATAAAATATAGCTTGTTCATAGTGAAGACATATATAAAAAAAGACTAAATAAACCTAGGAAGTGGTTACAGTTTTTCCTTTCTATCCTTATTCCAACGTTGCTGTCAGGCAGTAGACTTCAGTTGG